>NC_081415.1:511329873-511636533 GCF_030272615.1 Cryptomeria japonica | reverse complement strand
TAATGCTTCTTTCATCTCCTCTCAACCAGTCTTATGTTGACAATTCTAACCATTTCATTAGTGAAAATTGTAAACATGGATTGATAACTTTCAATCCTGATCCTTGATTAACTCCTTCAATCTTGACCATCCATTGCCCTATTGTCACTATAAATAAAGCTCTCATTCCTCCATTTTAAGGATCCATGCAAGCTTTTAGTATCTCATTTATGCTCAATTTTATTAACACATCTAGCTTCTATTTGTAATAGGAATTAATCTAATAAGTACTTTAGACTATTTCCTTTGTCACTAGCTTAAATCATTAACTAGTATATCATGTTAGGATAGTATTGCTACTAATCTTGTCATCTTATAATCTAGTTTATTGCATTTGTAGGATCATGCATGGATATGATGCATTTCATAATTTAAATCAATCATAAGCATCCCTTATTTTTGCATTCGTCATCCCTAAGCCACTTTGCTCAGTGATTTGAGGGCAAAGGCATTGGCTTGAGGGACCTTGTGAGATAGAGAACCATGGAACCAACCTTGGGAAGTTGATTCATTCTTCATGACTCCATAACTTGCACCAAGGAGTCCTGTGGGTGTGTGACAAGCCTCTTTGGGACCACATTTTTGCATTTTAAGTTTCATTAACCCTCTTTTCCCACACACATTTTTGGCGCCCATGTGGGGCTCTACCCCATTAATCAAATCGGTTTTTAAAAATAAACACTTTTGTAGGTATGCGAGAAACAGGAATTAGCACGTAGGGAACATCCCTTAGCACATCTTGTTGATCTTTCACTGCATTTGGCTCATTGTTTGGCACATGGGAGTCATTCCCCAGTGCGTGCAGACCATACCTTAGCACATCATCCTCACTAACATTTTCCTATAGGTCTCGGCATGGGAGAATGAGAGTAGCACATTTAGAAAATAGTTCAGCACATCGAGTCTGTTCGATAACACATC
Source organism: Cryptomeria japonica (assembly GCF_030272615.1). NCBI lineage: Eukaryota > Viridiplantae > Streptophyta > Pinopsida > Cupressales > Cupressaceae > Cryptomeria > Cryptomeria japonica. The sequence goes on along the minus strand of NC_081415.1, from coordinate 511,635,573 downwards.
CTGACTATCTCGTAGCGCATGAAGTCTATTCTATAGCACATCAGAGACAGAGGCAAAATTAAAAACTGTAACTGAATGTGAAATTAGACTTGTTGAAGTCCACCAAACCCATAGATTTTTTCTAAAGATTTTACTTGGTATCTTGTAGGGTTTTTAACAAGTTTCTTGTAGATGGGAGCTTAATTTTATTTCTAGGATCAAATAGTTTAAATTTTTACTTAGTTAAGTTAGTCAAAATATAAAGCTTTTTGATTTTTTGTTGGATAAAATTGAACTCACATGGTTTGGGCTTTAAAAAGAACCACAAAACAAAACAATTTTTCCTTGCTTTTGTAGGAGAGAATTTTTCAAATTGGATCTTAAAAAGAACAAATCAATTTTTCAAGTTTCGCAAACAAATGGCTTAAAAAGAACTTCACCATCCTTTGGTGCATAAAAGGATCCATTTTAAATTTTTGCAAGGAAAAGAATCACACAAAGTCCAAAGGTCAGTGGAAACTAAAGAGGGAAGATCTTTCCCTTTCAAATCGATTTCTTTTGTTAACAATGCATCACATTTATTTTGTTGACCAAGTTCCCTTTTAAATAGATTAGAAAATCATTGCTATAAAAGGTTAAAAGGAACACCATGTTTTCATGGAGCAACATCTCTATATAGAGATAACAAATCATTACTTTAAAAAGCTAAAAAGAACTTGTGTGCTTTGTCTCGAAAGTGGAAGGTATATGCTCTCCCCTTAGTTAGGTGATCAAAAAGCCCAACCACTCTTAGAATATTTCTTTACTTCAAACAATAAATCCTTTAGCAGGCCTGCCTTCTCAAGGGGTTGAAAAACTCTTAAAGCCATTTTTGGCCAGTGTGAAGGGAATGACCTAAGTGGGAAATGATTTTGAAGCCAAGTGTTCTAGCCCACTATAATCAAAAGTGGAAAGTGAAGAAAGTCCTTTTCAACAGTTGTGCACAGTGATTAGCCTTCCCCCAATATCCTTGAGATACATAAAGCCTTTGTTATAAAGGTTGGGAAGCCTCCTCAGGGAGTTTATCACTGACGGCCGAATGGGAAGCCTGATTATGAACCTTAGCATAGAAACTTTGAGCCGAGTCAGTATCCAGACATTTGCAATATCATAGTGCAAGGGTGGGGAAGAATCTACCCCCAAGATTGCTCACCATATATCTCCCAAGATAACTACTCAATTGTGAAGTAATTCACTTTGAGTTAATTTTTGGCAAAAGGCAAAAAAATGGGTGCCCCCTAGGGGGTGACAGAGCTATTTGAGCTGATGGAGTATCAAGACTAGTGAGCTATGATATTGCTTATGACCTTTGAATAAAGAGTCTAACTGAAGTACATTTTGTATCTAAACCTGTCAAAACATTGGGGATTTGAACACATCCTTGCAGAACATACGCTTATTGTTTAAATTAAGCAAAATGGTTGTATCTTTGGTGTCATGCTTTCATTTGTTGTTTCAGAAAATCATCTATCAATACTAAAAACTCAAAGAAAAATTCCAAAAATCACAGAAAAGCAACCAAGTCAAAACTATCGGGGTAGTTTAGTGCATCAGAGCAACTTCTTAGCGCATTAAACCTTCACCTTAGCACATCAAGTGTAAACATTGGCACTTCATTAGAAACCAAAACTAGCAATTTCAAGTAGCGCATTTTGAAAACAATTTAGTGTGTTGAAGCATTAGCTTAGTGTGTGGAAACTGAATCTTAGCACATAGGGTTTAACAGTTAGTGCATAGGCGGACCATATTGGCGCATAACCTTTTGAACCAAGGAAAAATCAAGATAAACCAGTTAGCGTGTATCAGAGGGCAGCATAGTGCGTAGGGTCTTTTCTCTAGTGCATTGAGGACTTTTTCTAGTGCATTGAGTCTCTATTTTAGCACATAACCAAAACCAAAAAAACAGGGGGCAAAATACAGGACGATTTTGAAAATTTTGAAAACAATTTCGAAAGCTTTCCTTCATCAGCCTGAACTTCATCGAGCAGAAAACCAAAAATAGAGTATCAAAAGTTGTTTCTAGAGCAACATTTCCATCAAACAAAGTTGTCCAAAAACTAAAACTACTCGCAAGTTAAACATATCTCTCCTATCAAAATCAAGAAACATCATCACAAGTATCAAACAGGTCCTTCCATTAAACAGATTTTTATCCCAAAACACAGCTGTTTTAAAAAGTCCAAGTTGTCAAATCAAGTTTCTATATCGAGAAAGCTCGTATTCCATATCATTTAACACACTTTGTCATGAGGGGGCATCTAAACTTTCATATTGATAAAGTAAAACTTGAGTTTCCAAAACAGGCTAAGATAAATCCAAAACCAAATCAAAGGAAACCATTGATCACTTGTGCATGACTAATCCTTATATTCTGAGAAGAAAGAATATTTATCATAACACTAAGTTGAAGAAACAACAACTAAGTTCTTCGAAACTTGCCAAAAGATAAATTTTTGTACATCAAACACCAACTCTTCAAATCTCATCACACATTCCTTCATCATATATGCTTATATCTTCAAAAAAAAAAAAGAATTTGTTAAGGAACCCTTGAGGAGTAGGGCATTCTGTCAAAAATCAACATTCAGTCAATGCATAAATCAAAGAGGGAAGATCAATTCGGCCTTCTTTCCCAAAGAGTGCATCACTTATAACATACCTCAATTTGAACCACCAACCCCTGACCAAAATATTGAAGAATAGTTCATTCCTTTTGTCATAGAAAGCTTCTACTAGATGCCCGCTATTACTCACTCTCAATGAAACAAACAAAGCAAAATGCAACCAGAATATAGCATGAATAGGAGATTATCAAATCCTTTCGAGGGTCTACATCTAGAAGACACAAAAATTACTGAGGAACTCCTTCAAGAGTGTCAAGAAAGTGCTTCATTTCAAAGGCTTGTGGAAAGGTTCATGGAAAATCACAAAGAAAAATATCTGCTCATGCTCACAAGCAAAGGAGTTAATCTTCCTAAAGATTTGGACATGGAAACTTTTAGAACAAGATCTTGACATTATGAATATCAAGAATGACAAAGAGAGGAAGAAACATGTGACCTTGAGCAAGATACCCCTAAGAAAAATATCCCTGAGCAAAATATCCTTGGGCAAAACATCCCAGAGCATAACATACCATTCCACACACCATTTCAGCCTAGAACTAATGCAAGGGAAGAACTCTTCCCTCAGCAACACAATGCACCTTTGATTGCTCTCACTCAACAAATGGAAATGTTACAAAGACAAATGCAAGACATGCAACAAGGGACAACAATACGGTACTCCTTAACTGAAATTTTTCCTTATCCTTTTAACAGACGGTTAAACATGGTAGCTTTTCCTCCAAACTCAGACATTCCCAAATTTGATAGATATGATGGGAAAAGTGATCCCTATGATCATGTTTGAGAATTCTATACAATGAGTCTTGAATTCGCCCATGATGACACCTATTTGATGAGGTTATTCCCAAGAAGCTTGGGAGGGAAAACAATGGAATGGTTATGAAAAATCACACCTCCCATCACATCATTCGATGAACTAGTCAACAAATTCATAACTCAATATTCTTATAACATTCAACATGCTATCACTGTGCTAGATGTTTGTAATACCAAGCAGAAAAACAATGAAACATTCATGATATTCCTTCAACATTGGCGACGTATGGTTTCGAGATATCCTCGTGATGTGCCCGAAAAGGAAAAGATGGAAATTTTCATCGACAACTTGAATAGTGAGATGAGTTACAGACTCAAACTCCAATGCATGCCATCTTTTGCCAAGTTGATTGAGAATGGCATCCAAGTAGAAGAGGCACGTGTCAAGAAAGGAACATTAAAATTCTTCAAAGAAAGAACAAGTTCATCCAACTACAACAACCAAAACAACAACTTAGACAAATCTAGATTCTAGACCAGAAGCAAAAACAATGGAAATGAAGGAGGAAATGAATCAAATGATCCAAAATCAAAGCATCCCATGCTCTCATTACCCAGTAATCCTCGAGATACATAGAATCCCAAAGGTGCTAACCAAGGCACTAAGACTTATGCACCAAATACCAATCAAGATCAATTCAACACAAACTTTAGCCAAAACAATAACACCAATTGAGGACCTAATCCAAACTCACGAGGCAACACAAACAACTTTCTGAAACACATTTACACACCACTAGGGCAATCACTAGAGTCGGCATTTAGAGAACTCATGGCAAACAAAATTATCTCCTTACCAACAATCAACAACTTTGAACCACAAATCAAACCACCCTAGTGGAATGACTCACACTTTTGTGATTTTCATCATAATAAAGGTCATCAAACAAATGATTGCATGAGACTGAAAAACATTGTTCAGGACATGATTGATAGAGGTGATTTAACAGTCGATGGTCTTAAGAAAAATAGCGACCATGGAGCCTTTAAAAATCCTCTTCCAAACTATAACAAGGATGGAGCTTCAACCTCAAATGACACATGTGGAGCTCATATCAATCACATATACAATAACACCATCAATCATATATCAGCTGAAGACAATCAAGTAAACATCATCACCATCAGAGATAAACATGAACATGAATTTGTCAATGTAACAACTAGAGCTCAAAAATATGTCTTGAAAGGGCATATGTCAACAACAAACACCATACCCAAAATTCAATATGATCTAGTCAGTCAACTGTACAAGACTCCTGCTCAAATATCTATACTAGAATTGCTGAAACTTTCGCCAAAACACAAAGACATATTGGAGCAAGCATTATTGGAAACAAATGTACCTCAAGATTTGGATGCTAACAAATTCCAAGCCATGGTGGCTCATATGACAGGGCCTCATAACCTCACTTTTTCTAAGCATGATAATATATCATTGAGCCATCAGCACAATACTCCACTCCACATTGAAGTCTTGGTCTAAAAACACCGAGTTAAAAGAGTATTAATAGATGGAGGAGCTAGACTCAATATCTGTACCTTAAAACTTATCCATGCATTAGGCTTCTCTAAGCAATCTATTGATCCACGCAAAAAGATCACTATCAAAGCATATGATGATGAAGAAAGATCATCTAAAGGAACAGTAATGTTGCCAATACAAGTAGGACCAATACAAAAGGACACTATGTGCCAAGTCTTCGACATAGACCTCACATATAATATCCTATTGGGTCAACCTTGGATACATGAAATGCAAGCAGTACCTTCTACTTATCATTAGTGTGTTAAGTTCCCCTACAATGGACAAGAAATTTCCATATCAGTAGATCATAATCCTTTTCAACATTGTAATGCTATGGGGGAAGCCCAAGATATCTTGGTTCCACATAATAGAGAAAAACAAAGTTACTCAACACCAGATCCTCAGCAAGAAAAGTCTACATCACTGTCATGGATTTCAAGCAGAAAATGAAAATCAAAGAGCAAGGCATGGTGGAGTACTCTTTGGAACCCATGTGTTTGACCAACTTACTAACATCACCTAAATCTCATGGATTACCTATAGCATCAACACATCAATCAACCCAGCCCATCACCATGTTTGATGGCACATTTATCCAACTAGGCACTCTAGCACATGAATCTAAGGAAAAGGACATCCTTAGTTGGTTATACAAAGATGAAGAAGAAGATAGAGCATCTACTGTGGAGATAGCTATACCCACACACTTGTATGGAAAAGGCCACTTAATCATGCAACAAATGAGATACAATGGCAAAGGACCTATTGTTAAGTGAAAGGAAGGTGTCATAGAACCATTGGATCCTCCTTCACAATTTAGTAAATACAAAAAGGGACTGGGCTTTGAACTCACTCTACTACCAAAGAGGACATCACACAAATATCAAAAACCTCAGTGGAAAGCAAAGAAGAAATACAAAGAAGACTCCTAGCAAGAGGCACTATTTGAGTCAACTGAGACAATACGTAAGGAACGTGAACATCAAGAACAAAAGCAATGTCAAAGGCAGCCTATCAATCAAAAGAAAGAAACATCTACTACAGAAGCACATCATATTCAAGAACCAATATCCAACAAAGAAGAATCACCTCTTGATTACATCATTCCTCCCCAAGGAGAGATATTATATGAACAAATGCAAAGAGTGGAAGCAGGATTTGACACAAAATCAGAGAAAACTATCAAACTTGTCTCAATTATCAAAGACCTGTAACATACTAGTTCACAACACTACTAGAATCTGGGATAATACCTCTAAGATTGATTCTAATGAATATGAATGGGGCAGTTTTTCTAATTTTACTGAAGATATTTGTGCAAATGATAGTAATACACCCATCTCTCAAGAAGAACGCAACACAGAATCTAGACCACTTGAATTTGGTCCAAAAAATATCTATGATGCCAAGGAAAATGAGTAGTGACATTATGAACAAGTCTATACAAAAAATGATACCATCGAAGACCTTGACGAAATCCTTAACATCTTTAACACCCAGGCCAATCACGATGATACCTCCATCCTGACACTTATAGCAGCAGAACTTGATCCACCAAATGACTCCTTACCACTTGTCTTTCCTGACCTCATAGATTGGGACGAGCCTGAAACTCATGATATACCAATTTTCTCAAATGACGAATCCATTATCCATTACTTATGTACCGTTAACCTAGAGACAGACTCTACTAGTGACCAAAGTAATGACATCTACAACCAGGGGAGTGCCAAGTCTCTCAGTCGCAAAAATGAGCAAAATAAAAGATCTACTATTGAAAACCAGCCAATGGCAACAACAGATCGCAAAAAAGTAAAAATAAAAGATGCATCTAAGGGTGAAAACCTTTTAAAGGAACCTAAAGATGGGAGACTTGACACTCTTCCTGAGCATTATCATGAGTGATCACCCATATTGATTGAGCCCACTCAATCAATCAACATTGGTACTATAGAAGTAGCCAAAACTATGCACCTTGCAGAATCTTTGACAGAAGACAAAAAATCAGTTTATGAAAATTTTTAAGGAAAAGCAAATCAACTTCGCTTGGTCATATACAAATATGCCTGGGATTGATCCACAATCGATCATGCATCACCTATCCATTACTCCAGGAGCTAAGCCAGTCAAGCAAAAACTATGAAAGATGAATCCACATGTGGCACTCATGGTTAAAGCTGAATTGAAGAAACTATTAGATGTTGGATTTATTCGACCTATCGACTATGCTAAATGGATTTCCAATGTCATACCAGTATCAAAACTAGATGGCAGTATCAGAATATGCACTGATTTTAGAGATGTAAACAAAGCCTATCCAAAGGATGACTTTCCTTTGCCCAGTATCGACATAATCATAGACCTCACAGCAGGCCATGCAATGCTATCACTAATGGCTGGTTTTTCAGGCTATAATCAAATATTGATAGCCCTAGAGGATCAATATTGAACAAAATTTACCTATCCTTGGGGAACGTACTATTGGAATGTCATGCCTTTTGGCTTGAAGAATGCTGGGGAAACTTATCAAAGAGCAATGACAACAATCTTTCATGACATGATGCATACCTTCATGGAGGACTATGTGGATGATTTACTAGCTAAATCATTCACCAAAGAAGAACATCAAAGCATCTTAGAAAATATTTTTGACAGATTAGAGAAATTTCAAGTCAGGCTCAACCCTAAGAAGTGTGTCTTCGGGGTTACATTAGGCAAGTTACTAGGCTACATAGTTTCAGCTAAGGGTATTGAAGTGGATCCAACAAAGGTACAAGCCATCATGGAGATTCCACCACCAAAGAATGTTAGTTAGCTCAGATCTCTACAAGGACAACTCCAATCAATTAGATGATTCATTGCTCAATTAGCAGATAATAGTCTCCTGTTCAATAATTTGCTACATAAAAATGTGCCATTTAGATGGGAAGCCACATGTGCAAAATCATTTTATCAAATCAAGCAGTATTTAATGAACCCACTAGTTCTAGTACCACCAATAGTAGGGAAGCCACTTATTCTCTACATTTCAACAACAAACATATCGTTGGGGGCATTGTTAGCACAAAAAGATCAACAAGGCAAGGAATGAGCTATATATTACATCAGCAGGACATTGAACAGATATGAATTAAACTATACATTCATTAAGAAGGCTTGTCTAACAGTGGTATTTGCCTCCCAAAAATTCTGATACTACATGCTAGCTCACACAATTAAGTTGGTTGCAAAAATTGATCCTCTCAAATATCTACTCAGCAAGGCAACTCTTACAGGCAGATTGGCTAAATGGGTCATGATTCTTAGTGAATTTGATATCCACTACATAAAATGATGAGCTATCAAAGGACAAGCAATTGCAGACAAACTGGCTGAAGCACCACTACCTGGAAAACAACCTATGTAGATCGAATTTTCAAATAGAGATGTTCTTGCTATTTACACCAAACAATGGACCTTATACTTTGATGGATCCTACACACAACATGGCTCAGGTGCTGGCATTTTGATCATCACTCCTGAAGGACACACCATACCAAGATCATATCAGCTTATGTTTCCATGCACAAATAATGTTGCTGAATATGAGGCACTAGTTATAGGTATCAAAATGGCCATAGAATGGAAAATCACAGAATTAAAATTCTATGGAGATTCATAACTAGTCAACAATCAAATCAATAATGACTATCAGACAAAGGATGACAAGATGCTACCATACAAGCAAATGGTCACCTTCGAGCAAATACCAAGGTTGGATAACAAAGCAGCTAATGCAATGGCTACTATTGCTTCACTATTGCAAATTCTAGAGCAACAGAATAGTTATGAGTTTCTGGTAGAGCAACTATTCTCCCTAGCCTATGACCATTCTGATTCCCATGTTATCTATGCCTTGACTGCTTCAGACTCTCCATTATATGGACCGATATATGACTATCTTAAGAAAAATATCCTACCCATTGACCTATCCCAGAACCAAAAATGTAACTTTATCCGGCAAGTCGCCCGTTATACTCTTACTGCTGATACTTTGTACTATTGAGGTCTAGACGGTACTCTTCTCCATTTCCTTGATCGTAATGAATTTGACTCTAATTTACAAGAGCTTCACATAGGTATCTGTGGCACACATTCAAGTGGTCCTACTCTTGCTAAAAAGCTTCTAAGAATGGGATATTACTGGCCAACAATGGAAAAAGACTCTTACCACTTTGCAAAGAAGTGTCCTAAATGCCAAATCCATGGAAATCTTATACATGCACCGGCATAGGAACTACTGTCATTCACAACATCCTGACCCTTTTGCCAGTGGGGACTAGACTTGGTTGGCAAAATTCATCCTTCATCTTCAAATGGACACAAGTTCATTATAACTACAAGAGAATACTTTACCAAGTGGACTGAAGCAGTCCCCATGACCAAAGTAACTGGGAAACAAATAGCCTCTTTTATCCTTAATTATCTGATCTGCAGATATGGCATTCCAAGCTCCATTATCACAAATGATGGATGACCTTTCAAGAACCAAGATGTGCGAGAACTATGTGAAAAATTCAAAATCCAACATCATTTTTCTACACCTTACTACCCGAAGGGAAATGGTCAAGAAGAAGCATCCAACAAGACAATATTGAAAATCCTAAAGAAAATAATGAATGATGCAGGCAATTATTGGCATGTACAACTCGATCCAGTACTTTGGGCATATAGAACTAGCATCTGCACATCAACGAGAGCTACACCATATTCATTGATATATGGATCCGAAGCAATTTTACCTTAGAGGTAGAAATTCCATCTCTTAAAGTCTCTTTAAAAGGCCTAATCTAGATGAAGAGTATTGGGTTAACAGACAGTAAGAGCTCAAACTTCTAGATGAACAACATCAACATGCCTACACTCATCTCAAAGCATATCAGCAATGCATATGCAGGAGCTACAACCACAAGGTCATTCCTAGAATTTTTAAAATTGGTGACCTAGTACTCAAGGAAAGTCCTAGGAATTAGTAGGATCAAGAAAAGAAAGGGAAATTTGAACCTAATTGGCTAGGTCTCTATGTCATCATATCAGCCAATGGATCAGGTGCCTATCAGCTAACAACTTTAGAGGGAGATGTGCTTGACGAACCAACTAACAACATCCATCTAAAGAAATACTATACTTGAATAATCTAATGCACGAAAAAGTCAAAAAATCAAAAACATATTAAAAAAAATCAAGAAAAATCAAATAAAAAGGTCCAATAAAAACAATTGGTGAAAACCTTGCAAATAGACGCTATTATGAGAGGACGGCTCCTCTATCTATATCCATACTATTATATCCACAGTAAAGCACTCTCGGCCATCGCTCGACATTTTTATCATAATATCCATCGAGGACATACTTAGCGTAGTCACTATCCTGGTTTATCATCATATCCTTTCATTGCATCTCACCATGGCTTGGTCATCCCTATACATATCCACATTAAGAGGAACACCCAGCTAGGGGCAGTATTAATCACAACTTGCAGCACACTCAAGTCATCAAAAACTTGTCACAAACTCAGAACATCATATCCAGCAAACAAAACTCAGCAATCACAAACACCACACATTGATCACTTAACGAGATTCACAAAATATGATGGATGATTTTCTGAAGTATCAAATGTTGCATCTCGCATAAAGTTTTGACTATTCTTGCACTTAAACTTTTTGAACTATTGGATCTTCTACATTCTCTCAATGATGCATAAAGCTAACGAAAGTCGTGGGGACTCCAATATTTTTTTTAGTTTTTTGTCTGTTAGGCGATCACTTGTACTATGTAAATACTTGTCTTGAGATGTGATTCACAGCATATCACTGAAGACATGATTCCACTTTACGCATACAAAATGGTTTAATCTTGTTTGTTCATACGCAATCCGCACTCAGGTAATTCTAGTTCAATTATACCTTGACGCTTGTGCTATCTTGCAAAATCAAAAATCATGTAAATTTTTCTAAGGTCATTATGGTTCAATTATACCATTATGCTTGTATAAATTTTTAACATATCCCAAAACAAATCAATGCTCAATAATGATACCTATCAAGAAAGCAAACAACATGTGGCTATATAGGGATGACAAATGTAGAATAAGGATGCTCAAATCAATTAGTTGCATATCATTTTACAATTAGTAGCATCTCATATCAGACATCTCATTTTCAAAATACATCTCACAACATCTCATATCATACATCTCATTTTCAAAATACATCTCACAGCATATCATATCATACATCTCATTTTCAAGATACATCTCATAGCATATCATATCATACATCTCATTTTCAAAATACATCTCACATCATATCATATCATACATCTCATTTTCAAGATACATCTCACAACATCATGCATTATCACATCATATTCATCAAATATTAGATAACATGCATCTATCTAAGCATTGCATCATCATAGAATACACAAAAGCATATAGAAAGCATTATCCATAACACATCACATGAGGATCAAAGAAAAGGGTGTCATATATATATCTCAAAATGATCAATGTACAAACAAATGTCATGTCTATACAAATACAACAAAATGATCAAAATACAATAGAGACAACATCTCTCAGGTATGACTATCTCCTAAAGGAGACGGTCTCGCTGTAGATGTCCCAACACCTGGATCTCTAGGTGGATCTTGTCTAGAAGGCCCTGTCATGCCTCTGCTCTCTGTCCTCGACCCCGTCTCTTGGGATCAACTATATCTCGACTATGTAAAAATCTGCACTCAGCGCTCCTAGGGCACCACATCCTCATAATGTCTCCTATAATACTCTGCCTCCTTGGCTCTCAAAGCCAACTCTCTCAAAGTGTCTCTCATCGAACCACCTGCTGTCGCTCTCTGCATGCTCACCGCGAGCTCCTCTTCTCGACCGCACCACTCTATCTCCGTATCACGCTCTGTGGTGAACTGAATGATTTGATGCTGATGCGCCAACAACTATGTTTGCAAATTCTTCACTAACAACTGTAGCGACCTAATCTACGCATCCTCCACATATGTCAGAATCTGCATCTGCAGGGGTACCTGTGAAGGGGTACCCCCTATCCCTCTACTTGTCCTCGGTGCTAGTGGAGGTAAAACATCAGACCTCCTCCTCTAAGCCGATCATCTGAAATTATCATGCCCTCCCACCACCTCTATCACCTACCCAACCCACTCCTCACCTCCAACTCTGATAGCTAAAGCTCCTCTCCCTCTATCCACCACCACCCACCGCAGTACCCTCTCACCCTGTAACCCTCTAGCACTGCCATCTCCACCTCTCTCTTCTCTCCTCCCCTAATTAAGTCTCCCTTGATCCAATATCCCCCTCTCCCATTGCCGACCTTGACCACCTCCTCCATCATCACCCCTACCATCACCACCTCCCTCATCTATCTCCTCACTAGCCTCTCCTCATTGATCATCCTCATCATCATCAAAGGTGGGAATCATCTCCATTGGATCTGATATCTGGGCCACTACATGCACTGCAAAGAGTTCTGCAAACTCATCAGTCATCCCTGTATCCAGTATCTCAGGGGCATAATCCCAAATATGGCTAGCTAAATGAAAGAATTCCTCCACTGTCACCGCACTATCAATCGTAGGTCCCCAATCTGAAATATCCTATCTCCGTCGAGTATAAAAAATGCTCCCTGTGGAATCCCCTGCTATCGACCATACTGCTATAGCACTCGACTATGCAGAAACCTCTCAATAACAAAGGGTGTCTGCCCTATCAAATATCTGGTCATATAAACACAGGGCATCTCCATCCCATCCTCTTCCCATACCTCGCAACCTATATATGGTCGCCAGATGACCGTATTAATATCATCCAAAACTCTCCTCTAGTGCTCCAGTTTTCCCAGCTTACACTAGACAACTATCCCTTAGTACCCATATGTATACGCACACCCAACAAACCTATCTCTATCCACCATTGGCTTAGCTATGGGAATATGTTCCCATGCCCATACCTATAGCAGTGTCACTCCAACTAATAAACTGCCATAGCCCAAGTATACCACCTGATGTAAATCCCTATATAAGTGGGCCAGCATAGCTGACCCCCATGCAAATCGGTGACCCTGCATCACCATATCCTCCAGAGCAAATCCCCACCCCACTGCTAGTACATAAGAACCCACCTATGAAACCTGCCAAAACTGATGGTAGAGGAGCGTAATCCAAATCTAAGAACTCCTGCCAAGGGATCTCATACCCGCAAATAGTATCATCCTACAAGATTTGATGAAGTGCCTCAGTCCCACCCTCCTCAATCTTCTCATAGGGTAGCAATGCACCTACCACAGGAATCCATAGAATCCGATAACAATCCTCAAAGGTCACTATAATCTCACCTGTCACCAAATAAAAGGTGTTTGTATCACTGTGCCACTTGTCAGCCAATGTCGTCAATAAACCCCAATTTACGAGAAACTGAGGCATCTCTAATAATGAGGACAGACCACTCCTCTCAATAATATCTCTGTCTACCAATGTCAATCATGGTATCAATGACCACGGTCTTGGAAATTGCTCTCGCAACTGAACCACTCTAATGTGCTTCTGTCATGTAGCAAAACATAGATATCAAAATCAAATTCATATCAAAACTTGAAACTTTGAACATCTAATCAAGTTCCACATCATATCAATCCATTTTCATATCAACTCATATCAGCTTGTAACACAACTCAAGTTTCACAATCATATCAATTTGTAACACAAATAAAGTTTCACATTCATTGCAGCTCGTAACACAACCCAAGTTTTGCATCCATATCAACTTGTAACACAACTCAAGATCCACAATCATTGCAGCTTGTAAAACAACTCAAGTTCAACATATATATCAACTTGAAACAATTCCTATCAAATCAAGTTCATATCCACCATCCCTATCAAAAACCATATCATATCAAATCAGCATCAAATCAATTTATATTGAAACTCCTATTGGACAAAACTTATCAAAACAAAGATAGCAGGCATGCAGATTGACAATTTGCACCTATCTCAGCAGAACTGGCATCACCACTACAAATTTTCTTCATCCAAAAAACACCCTTTGCCAAAAAAATTTCCCCATGCGCTAAACAAGCTTGTCTAAGCACTAAACTCTTTACTATGCACTACCCTATCCTCTCAAAGCGCTACCCAATCCATCCTATATGCTAGCTAACACCTACGTGCTATCCTATCCTATTTTTGTGCCACCTAACCTACCCCAAGCGCGAAAACTACCCTATGCACTATCCTACTTGGCTCTTGTGCTATAACCCTTCCCTGGTGTACTAGGGTATAACTACACGCTACCTAAGCCTACCAATGCGACACCCTAGGAACCCTATGCACTAGGTATTTCCTACGTGCTACCCATTTTCCCCCTGCGCTGCCTTGTGACCTCGATGCGCTAACCTAATCCTAAGCACTATCCTAATCTACTGATGCGCTACCCTATTTCATTCAAACCTATGCACCACGAAACCTATCGTATGTGCTACACTTTCACCCTGACACTCTAAAACATAAAATCCACGTGACAAATTGAAAACATGATAAAAAATGACAAAATGAAAAATCCAAAAAGGGTCAAAAAGGTTGACTTACCAGTGGTCGATATGCGATGGGCCTCTGATACCTCCACATGCGCTCAAATTGATGAGAGGTTGATTAACTCCTTCAATCTTGACCATCCATTACCCTATTTTCACTATAAATAGAGCTCTCATTCCTCCATTTTAAGGATCCATGCAAGCTTTTAGTATCTCATTTATGCTCAATTTTATTAACACATCTAGCTTCTCTTTGTAATAGGAATTAATCTAATAAGTACTTTAGACTATTTCCTTTGTCACTAGCTTAAATTATTAACTAGTATATCATGTTAGGATAATATTGTTACTAATCTTGTCATCTTATAATCTAGTTTATTGCATTTGTAGGATCATGCATGGATAGGATGCATTTCATAATTTAAATCAATCATAAGCATCCCTCGTTCTTGCATTCGTCATCCCTAAGCCACTTTGCTTAGTGATCTGAGAGCAAAGGCATTGGCTTGAGGGACCTTGTGAGATAGAGAACCATGGAACCAACCTTGGGAAGTTGATTCATTCTTCATGACTCCATAACTTGCACCAAGAATTCTTGTGGGTGTGTGAACGAGCCTCTTTGGGACTACATTTTCGCATTTTAAGTTTCATTGACCCGCTTTTCCCACACACAACTGCCACTGCCATGCGTACAAAAATCTTTAATTTCTTTAGGTGACAGGCATTGTCTAACAACATGGGAACTCTTGCATACACACCACTATCATTCTACAGGACATCATCTATGTTACTCTCCCTCTTTCTCTTCCTACCTATTGTTTCCTTCTAAAAAACATATTGCAGGTACTCTAACTCATCATGTTGCTTTGTTGACACTATTTTCCACATCTGTTTTTCTCATTAAAAACACATTCAAGAAGAATATTGCTGTAGGTTTCCTTGTTTGTCATGGTAATACACCCGTGTTTCAATTTCAAACCCTATTCCTCCTATTCAATAGACACACACAAATCCATCAGCAAATTATTTTAGGAGAGCATACATGATAAAAATCAAATAGGAAGTTGCAGACAATAAATAAATTCACTTACTTCTATAGAAGTGTAGACACACTTGCACTGGGTTATGGGGGGAGGGAGGGAGAGAAGAAGAGAAAGAGGGATGGGGTATGGAGGAAGGGAGAAGGGGAGAGAGAGAGAGAGAGAGGGAGGGATGGGGTATGGAGGAAGGGAGAAGGGGAGAGAGTGAGGGAGAGAGAGAGGGATGGGGTATGGAGGAAGGGACAAGGAGAGAGGGAGAGAGAGAGAGAGAGACAGGTACCTTGTATGCGTTTGAGAGGGGGAGACAATACACTTACATGTGTATATATATGTTTAATATATTATATATATACATATATTATATTATATATATACACATATTATATATATGATATCATATTATACACATATTATATATTACATATATTATATGTATATACATATATTATATATTAAATATCATATTATACAATAGCGCGTACGTGTTGTTTATAGTAAAACAAGCACGTACGCGCTGCTTACACCATAAGTACCCCGTATGTGCTTTTGACTGTTTGGGCTTGGAAATAGGCCTAGATGACAAAGCTACAGTTTGCAAGTTTGATTTCCCTCCATTTCTCTCATTTTTCACATGTTTTATTTTATCAGCTTGGTTTATCGACTTTGTCATCATCAGGTTTACACTTCATCAAGTGGGTATTTCTAAAATTGCCACCATATTTTCACCCATCTTCTGAGCTTTCTAACTATATAATTTTTTTTCAATTTGAATAACAATAACATTTCATTATTTAATTTCTTTTACCAGTGTCTCCATAGTTCTCACAGACATAGGTGCACCATTTTTTGAATAACTTTTCATATACTTATCCAAATTTTTAAAAAATTATATATTATTGTAGTGCACTTGATTCTTTACAATTAAAAAAAAAAATTGTATTTTTGATCTGTTTAGTGCAACTTATGCTTCGCGCATGAATAAGTACCTAATTTTCAGGATGTGCTCGATTGGAAAAATCATAAAAAACAAATTAATCAACAAAAAATTACAAAACAATACACATCTTCTAGTGCTCACTCTTAACTATCTTTCTGCCGAAGGATTTGTCAAAATACTAATTCTAACTATGACCTTTTTGATGCACACGTCAAACACTGTGTTATGTTTTTAAAAAAAAATCAATGTCATTTTTTTATGCACGAAGGATTTGACCCCCTTAATATTATCCAATTTTGAAAAAGTTTAGTATTTTGGAAACTAGATTGAGAGTACTACAATATTCATTGTTTGATTATCTTCATATCTTGAGTGGATGACTTTCAAATTTTGCCTCCAAGTTTAGGTTCACCTGATTTCAGAAAAAGAAAGTGTCCACTTATACCCCCCTTTTTGACCATCATCTTTGTGCACTTACCCTGCTTTGTGTGGTATGTCACTTCCTTTGACTTTCTTCATGTTTTTAACATTCACTTTCCTTGACTGCTATGCTATGAGGGAAATAACTTTGGTTGTACTATGTTTAACAGTAGATTGCAACTTATTGCCTTTGTAACTACACTGCACATAAGTTATCTTCTAATTTCTAATGAATATGTTGTTTTAATTGTTACAATGATCTTTGATAATGATACTCATTTATATTTGTAGACGTATAAAAATGACCATATTCCTAAATGAATATTTTATGTTCATTTCTCTATTTGATTAAATCCAATTTAATTAAATTATCCACATTCTTCTATTTTATTAAGTAAATTACTCAATTTATTTAAATAAAATTCACTATACCCATTTAATGAATAAATCATTTTATTCAATTAAATCCCCCTAGCCACTTTTAATTAAATTCAAATTTAATTAAATAGTTATCCTAAATTGAATAAATCTAATTTATTTAATTTCCCCAAATTATAACCAAATTGAATAAAAATGAATTAATTCAATTAAATCCTATTATCCCCCATCCACTTGCAAAATCCCAAACCCCTTCCTAATCCCTTCTAGAATCTTCTAATCAATTCTAATTAACCTAACCCTCCTCTAAATTTTGTCACATCCCTAAGCAAAGGGAGGTCACTTCTCAAATGGCCCAAAGTCCTGGATAACCATTGAAGGTTTTCAACCTTCAACCACCAAAACCCTTAAAGTCTTTGAAAACTATTGAAGGCTTCCAACCTTCAACCACTTAATCCCCAAAGTCTCCAATAACCATTAATGGTTATTTCAAACTCTCCCACATGGTTAAAACATTTGTTTTGACTCAACCTCTACCCAACCCAAAGGTCTCATCAGGCCATTAATGCTTTGACCATGATTATCTCTTAATCATTTGCACAAAGGTTTATCCTTGGATTAAATCTTGATCCATTGGGTAAACCTAACTTAGGCTTGACCCTTAGCCTCTAGATAACCATGAGGTCTTCTCAGGCCTTTAATGCCTCCAACCTCTTCTTTCAACCCAATCCTATGTTGACATTTGTCACCATTTCATTGGTGCCAATTGTGCACATGGATCCCCAACTTTCAAACTTGGCCCTTGATTAAACCATTCAATCCTGACCATCCATTACCCTGTTTGTGCTATAAATAGAGCTCTCATTCCTCCATTTTTAACAATCATCTTTCAAATTTGAAGCATCACACTTATGCTCAAATTCTTTCAAGTTTTCATTTCATATATGCTCTTTAGCCTCTCTTTAGATCAGGAATATAGACTAAATATGCATGTTTAGAGTAATTTATTTATCATTTTAGCTCAATCATAGACTAAATATAGTATGCTAAGATAGTATTCATACTAATCTTGTCATCTTATCATTTAGATTATTGCATTTAGAATCATATCTAGCTTAACATCCATCTCATACTAAAATCTAAAAAAAAGCATCTCTCGTTCTCATATTTGCCATCCCTAAACCATTTTGCTCAGTAATCTGAGAGCAAAAACGTTGGTTTGAGGGACATTGTGAGATAGAGAACCATGGGACCCTCCTTGGGAAGCTGAGTAACACTACGTTACTCCATAGCTTGCATTAAGAAGTCCTGTGTGTGTGTGGACTAGTATTTCTCATAATTTTTACATTTTAAGTTTTATTCGCCCACTTTTCCACCATACATTTCTGGCGCCCACCATGGGGCACGACCCCCAATAACACATCGGTTTTTGAAATTGATCATTTTTGCAGGTCCGTGGGAAACGAGAATCAGCGCGTCGAAAAGATATATTAGCGCATCTGCCTAACAGTTTAGCGCTTCTAGCCTACTGTTTAGCGCGTGGGCTCTCTATCTTAGCGCGTGAACACTTTTTCTTAGCGCATGATTCTATTTAACAAATTTTCCTGTAGGTGTCGATGCGAGAAAAACACATAATAGCGCATATACCTAACAAATTAGCGCATACGATCCACAGTTTAGCACATATAATACATCTTCCAGTGCGTGGAATCTAAACATTAGTGCATCAGATTCAAACTTTTCCTGCATACTAACCGCGGGAAAAAGAAAAAAATAGAGTAGCGCATGCAACACGCAGAGCAGTGCATCCAGTAACAGAATAGCGCAGAAAAAGAATTGTATAGCGCATCTGGAGCATATTGTAGCGCGTACAGTTTGTTTTGTAGCGCATCACAAATAAAACAAAAAAAAATAAAAATTTTGTAACCGAATTAAAATTCTAGACTTGTAGAAGTCCCCCGAATCAACTAACAATTTTATCTTTTTGTTTGTTTGCAGGGTTATAACAGTTTCTTGCAGGTAAAGCAAGGAAGTTCACTTTTTCATCAAAATGATTTTTTTTTGTTGACCTCCAAAAACGAAAATTTTGCTTTGTTGACCATTTTCACTTTTCTAGATCAGAAAATCTGTCTTTGAAAGATTAAAAAGAATATCATGTTTTTGTGGAGCAACATCTCTGCATAGATTTTAGAAAATCACTGATTTGAAAGGCTAAAATAAGACCTCATTGTTTGCTTTGTCTTGAAAGTGGAAGGTATATGCTCTCCCCTTAACTGGGTGATCAAAAAGCCAAACCACTCTTACACTTTCAGTACTTCAAGCATTTAAAACCTTTAGCAGGCCTGCCTTCCCGAGGAGTTGCAATCAACTCTTAAAGTTGTTTATGGCCGGTGTGAAGGGAACGACCTAAGTGGGGAATGGCTTTGATGCCAAGAATTCCAACCCACTATAATCAAATGTGGAAAGTGACGAAAGTCCTTTTCAACGATTGCGCGCAGTGATTAGCCTTCCCCCAGTATCCTCGAGATACGTAAAGCCTTTGTTCTAAAGGTTGGGAAGCCTCCTGAGGGAGTTTATCACTGACGGCCGAACGGGAAGCCTGATTATGAACTATAGAATTAGAAGCTTTGAGCCGAGTCAATATCCAAACATTTGTAACATCATAGTGCAAGGGTGGGGAAGAATCCGCCCCCAAGATTACTCACCATATATCTCCCAAGATAACTACTTAATTGTGAAGCAATTCACTTTGGGTTAACTTCTGGCAAAAGGCAAAAAAATGGGCGCCCTCTAGGGGGTGACACGGCTGTTTGAGCTGACGAAGTATCGAGACTAGTGGGCTATGATGTTACTTATGACCCTTGAATAAAGAGTCTCTCTGAAGTATCTTACTTTGTATCAAAACTTGTTAAAACATTGGGGATTTGAACACATCCTCGAAAGAACATACACTTTTTGTTAGATTAGGCAAAATGATTGACTTTGTGTGCCGTGCTTGCATTTTTTATTTCAGAAAATCATCCATCACACTTAAAAATTTTCTCAACAAAATTCAAAATCAACACAAAAACACCAAAAAGTAAAAATCAGGGCAGTCTAGCGCATAAGAGCAACATCTTAGCGCGTATAACAGTTCTATTAGCACATCCAAAATTCAAATTAGCGCGTACAACTAAAACAATAGCGTTTCAATCCTAAGGCAAAACAGTGAACAATCCTTTAGCGCATCCAAAACACATTGTAGCGTGTCTCAGGAACATATTAGTGCATCGGTACCCATACTTAGTGCATAAAACAAAACAGTTAGCGCGTGTCAAGCCCAGTATAGCGCGTATCTTTTCCAAGCAAACTTAATAGCAAATTTCAACAGCTTGAGTTTTAGCGCGTGAGACAAACAGCTTAGTGCATGGAAACCAGATTTTAGCGCATTAACCGAAACAGTTAGCGCGTGTCAATCCCAGTCTAGCACGTGAATTTTTCACCTGCTAGAGCAAAAAATTTTCAGAATCAAAATTTTAGCGCGTATTGAGGGGCAGATTAGTGCGTGTGTTTATTAGTTTAGTGCATCAGGGAAATTCAGTAGCACATTCAACTTCTGTTCTAGCGCGTGATCCAAAACCAAAAAACAGAGAGTTAAAAACTGAAAAATTTTGAAAAACTCAAAAAACATTTTAGAGGACCTTTTCATCAAAAATCATCTTTTATCAAACCAGAGTGACAAAGCAAACCATTAAAAACTTTTCTCAAGGTTAAATTTGTGTCAATCAAAGTTGTCAGAATCTAAAATGAATCGCACAATAGAGGACGTCTCTCCTATCATAATCTGGAACATTTTCATCACTAGTCTCAATCAAATCCTTTAACATCTTACAGATTTTATCTCACAAACACTTGTCTAAAAATTTTCAAATTATCAAATCTAGTTTCCAGATCGGGAAACTTCTTATCCATATCATTTGACACGCTTTATCGTGAAGGGATATCTAAACCTTCATTCTGATAAAGTAAAATTTGAAATTTTCAAAACAAGAATCAACTAAATCCAAACAAATCAAAGGAAATCATTGATCACTCATGCATGACTAATCCCCTTATTCTGAGAAGAAAGAACCTCTATCGTAACATCACGTTGAAGAAACAACAACCTAGCTTTTCCAAATTCATCAAGAGAAATAAATTTTTATACATCAATCGTCAACTCTTCAAATCCCATCGGGTATTTCTTCATCACGTCAAACGTTATATCCAAAACAAATCCAGGGAATTTGACAAAGAACCCCTGAAAACAAGAGCATACTGTCAAAAGTCTGCTTTTAATCAAAAGATAAACCGTGGAGGAAAGATCAATCCGGCATTCCTACCCGACGAGTGCATCACATATAACACATCTCGACCAGAACCACCAACGCCCGAGCAAAACATCAACGAGGACTTTGTTCCTTTCATCACTGAAAGTTTCTATTGAAATGCCTATCACTCGCTCTCAAAGAAACAAATAAAGTGAGACACCCACAGAATCAAGTATGAATCGCAGATTATCAAATCCTTTTGAAGTTCCATCCTCAGACGAGCCTGAAATTACTGACGCAATTCTTCAGGAATGTCAAGAAAATCCTTCATTCCAAAAACTCATCGAAAAACTCATGGAAAATGACAAAGAAAAATATCTACTCATGCTTACGAGTAAAGGTGTCAAACTTCCTGAAGATTTCGACGCAAACGTCTTTCAAACTGGGTCTCAACAATATACATATCAAGAATGACAAAGAGAAGAAGAATCTCGCATACCTGAACAACATATTCCAGAGCAACATATACCAGAAATGCAAGTACCTGCATTCGAAACCCCAGAACAACACATACCATTTACTACACCTTTTCAGTTAAGAACAAATACGAGGGAAGAACTCCTCCCTTGACAAGACAATGCACCCTTGATTGCTCTTACTCAACAAATGCAAATGTTGCAAAGACAAATGCATGATATGCAACAAGGGACAACAGTGCGGTACTCTATAAATGAAATCTGTCCTTATCCATTTGACAGAAGCTTAAACATGGTACCTTTTCCTCCAAACTCAGACGTTCCCAAATTTGATAAATATGATAGGAAAAGTGATCTTCGGGACCATGTTCGAGAATTTTGCACCATGAGTCTTGAATTTTTTCATGATGACACTTATCTGATGAGGTTGTTCCCAAGAAGCCTGGGAGGACAAACAATGGAATGGTTATCCAAGATTACACCACCTGTTAGATCATTTGATGAATTGGTTAACAAATTCATCACCCACTATTCTTACAACATCCAGCATGCCATAATCATGCTAGATGTTTGCAACACCAAACAAAAGAACAACGAAACATTCATGTTATTCCTTCAATGTTGGTGACGCATGGTATCAAGATATCCTCGAGATATTCCTGAAAAGGAAAAAATGAAAATCTTCATTGATAATTTAAATGGCGAAATGAGTTACAGACTCAAACTTCAATGCATACCATCTTTCGCCAAATTGATTGAAAATGGCATTCAAGTAGAGGAAGCTTGTGTCAAAAAGGGAACACTCAAGTTCTACAAGGAGGGAACAAACTCATCAAACTACAATAACCAAAACAATACCAATCTAGACAAAACTCGATTTTGGACTCGAAACAAAAACGAAGGCAACAATGAATCATATGATCCCAAATCTAAACAACCAGTGCTTGCCTTATCAAGAAATACTCAAAATATGAAAAATCCTAAAAATGCTACTCCCAGTGCTAACACATATGCACCAAACAATGCTCAAGGACAACTCAATACCAACAACGTCAACGATAATCAAAACAAAAACCTGAATCCAAAACCTAACAACAATTCACGCAACAACACCAACAATTTCCAAAAGCGTATCTTCACACCATTGGGCCAATCATTAGAGTCCGCATTCAGAGAACTATTGGCAAACAAGATTCTATCTTTGCCTCCCATCAACAATTATGAACCCCCAATCAAACCACCTTGGTGGAATGATTCACACTATTGTGATTTTCATCGCAACAAAGGTCATAGAACAAACGAGTGTATGAGATTAAAACACATAATTTAGGACATGATTGATCGAGGTGACTTAACGGTGGATGGTCTCAAAATAAATAATGATCATGAAGCCTTCAAAGATCCTCTCCCAAATTATAAAGATGGAGCATCAA
Organism: Cryptomeria japonica; assembly: GCF_030272615.1. Classification (NCBI taxonomy): domain Eukaryota; kingdom Viridiplantae; phylum Streptophyta; class Pinopsida; order Cupressales; family Cupressaceae; genus Cryptomeria; species Cryptomeria japonica. The sequence goes on along the minus strand of NC_081415.1, from coordinate 511,612,009 downwards.
CTTCAAATGATACACGCAGAGCTCGTATTAATCACATCTACAACAACACAATCAACCACATATCAGCCGAAGACCATCAAGTCAATGTTATAACCATTCGAGATAGACATGATCATGAATCTGTCAATGTAACAACCCGGACTCAGAAATATGTCTTGAAGGGACATACTGCACCTCCAACTACCACACCAAAGATCCAATATGACTTAGTTAATCAACTACACAAGACTCCAGCTCAGATATCTATCCTGGAATTATTGAAACTATCTCCAAAACACAAAGACATATTAGAGCAAGCGCTATTGGAAACAAATGTACCTCAAAATCTGGATACAGACAGATTTCAAGCCATGGCTGCCCATATGATAGAATCTCATAACCTCACCTTTTCAGAACATGATAATACTTCATTAAGTCATCCGCATAATACTCCTCTACATATTGAAGTCATTGTTTGCAAACACCGTGCCAAAAGAGTCTTAATAGATGGAGGAGCCAGACTTAATATATGTACTTTAAAGCTTATCCGTGCACTAGGCTTCTCAGAAGAATCTATTGATCCTTGTAAAAAGATTACTATAAAAGCATATGATGATGAGGAAAGGTCCTCTAAAGGAACAGTGATATTACCTATTCAAGTAGGACCAGTGCAAAAGGATACTATCTGTCAGGTCTTAGATATTGATCTCACTTACAATATCTTATTAGGCCGACCCTGGATACATGAAATGCAAGCAGTACCTTCTACATATCACCAGTGTGTCAAGTTTCCTTATGATGGACAGGAAATCTCCATATCAGCTGATCACAATCCATTTCAACATTGCAACACAATGGGGGCAGCCCAAGACAGTTTGGTTCCTCATAACAGAGAAAAGCAGCGGTCTTCAACACCCGATCCACCAACGACAAAATCCAACTCCTTATCGAGAGACTTCAGATAGAAAATGCAAATCAAAGACCAAGGCATGGGCGAGTATTCTATGGAGCCTTTATGTTTGACCAAATTACCAACATCACCTAGATCGCATGGTTTACCTACTATATCAACACATCTGGCAACTCAGCCCATAACTAAATTTGATGGTACCTTCATCCAATTGGGGACTCTAGCACATGAATCAGAAGATAAAGACGTTCTTAACTGGCTATACAAAGATGAAGAAGAAGCTAATAGAGCGGCCGCTCTAGACATTGTTCTACCGACGCACCTGTATGGAAAAGGCTACTTAATCATGAAACAAATGGGATATGGCGGTAAAGGACCTATTGGGAAACGCCAAGGAGTCACTGAACCTATAGATCTTCCTTCACAACCTAGTAGAAATAAAGCAGGATTAGGTTCTAAATTCACTTTCCTATTGAAAAGGCCGCCACACACAAATGCAAAACCTCAATGGAAGGAAAAGAAGTACAAGGAAGAATCCTGGCAGGAAGCACTCTTTGAATCAGCTAAAACAATCCGTAAGGCACGAGAATGTCAAGATCAGAAGTTGCATCAGGGAAAGCTTTTAAATCATAAGAAGGCCATATCTACAGCAGTGACTCATATTAATATGCCCATGGCTCAAAAACAAATCATGTCATCACAAGAAACTGTCATTTCTCCCCGTGGAAGCACGATCTATGAACAAATCTAGACCGTAGAAGATGGATCAGATACAGAATCAACACAGAATATCAAGAAAGTATCCATTATCAAAGATTTGTTTTCGCCATACAACATACCTGTTTACAGCACAGATAGAATTTGGGATGATACCTATGAGACAGATTCAAATGAATATGAATGGGGTACCTACCCTGATACTACTACAAATATCCCAGATGATACTGATTTCATATCCATTTCTCAAGAAGAACATAATGCAGAGGATAGACCTCTTGAGTTTGGACCACAACATATCTATGATGTTCAGGAAAGCGAACAGAAATATTATGAACAAGTCTATGTAGAAGATGATACCATCAAAGACCTCGATAAAACCCTAGACTTCTTTAACACCAAGACCCATCACGATGATAACTCTATCCTAACACTTACAGTAGCTGAAATTGACCCGCCCAACGATTCCTTACCGCTTGTCTTCCCTGATCTCATCGACTAGAATGAACCTGAGTGGTGCAGGTGCACCCAAGCAAGCTATCAAGACCATGAAGAGTTATGAATCAAGATAAGTGAATTGGAATGTTTTGAAGCCAATAATGTCAATTTGTAATGATCAATATGATTTTAAAGTTAAATGTCTTGAAGGTCTTAATAAGGGCTTTAGGACCAAAATTATGTAAGGGAGGCCAATAGTGCCTAAATAGGATTTGGATGGTTAGATAAGTTTGTTTGGATTCTAGGAGTAAAAAAACATTAATTTTGATAGGTTAGACTTTAAATTATTCAATAAATTGTAAGTTAGAAATTCAAATTTTTGAATTCTAACGGTTAGTTGTTTTTAGGTGGGAAAATGGATTTTAGAGTCTAAACAAGTCTATAATGATAAATAACTGATTGATTTTGGATTGGGGAGTTGGGGGAAGGTATTATAAAATATTTTAATTCCATTTTGGTGTGGCTGGATGCTACAGTACGGATGTTGTACGGATTTAACAGAAAAAGTGGAAAAAACCTTCATTTTCTTGCAATTTCTTGTGTTTTGTTGCTTGAAAGTGATTGATCTTTCATGGTATAAGCCTTGGGAAATCATTGAGCATTGTAATAAGTATTTTTGAATGCTTTTGTAGAGGTTTTTGATCAGATTTTTTCCATTTATTGCTGACTGTAGTTAAATTTCTGGGTTGTGTCATTGGCATTGAAGGCCCAAAATGCAATTTGGAGCCCTTCTATGGATGTAAGGTCCTGTTTCTCATAGATGAGGCTCTACCTAACATGTAACATATGAAAATAACAAGTTCCATGCAGGAAAGTTAACAAAAATTGGGTGTACACCATTGGAAAGTGCAGGTTGAGAAGGGGAAAGTGGTGACTAACTTGTAGCAGCAGAAGATCTACCCAAAGGAGGCATACTTTTTATGAAAAATAGTCAAATATAAGGTTGTATACATGCTATATGACCTTTGGTTGAGGTCTGGAAGTGAAGGGAAGTGCCTAAACAAAAAGGCCCTTGATTTTGGAGCAAGATGGTGAGGGGTTTGGTGTTTGCACATAAAACAAGATCATAGAACCTAAACAATTGGATTTTCCTTGGTTTGGAGTCATAAAAAATTACTGTTGAAAGTTGTAGGGTTTGAAGATAAGTACTTCATATACTTTCTTTGTAAAAGTGGGATTCTTGCATAGGAAAAATAGTCTCAGTCTTAGGACAGCAGAGGCATGGTCCAAAACAACCTTATCTAATTTTGATATATGTTGTAATATTCCAAAATGGGTGTTTGAAAATATAATTTGTTTGGTGAGTTCTTTGGGAAAATCTAGAGAAAACTAATTTTTTCAGTCTTAGGTGGCCTAGTAAGGGCTAGTAGCCTAATTGAGGCTTAGAAGGGTTTGAGTGTTTATTGGTGGTCTAGAACTTTGTAACCTATTGATTATTGTTTAAATAGGTGTGAATAGGTGTTTGAAACCATTTGGAACCATTGTAGGGTGTTGGAGTGAGAAAAGCCTTTCTTTATCCATTAAGAAGCCTTTGAAACACTAGGTGAATTCAAGAAGTTGGAAGCATTGAAACAAACACATTGGCTTAGATCAATTTGACCCCTGAACCCTCTGCATCAAAGTGGTATCAGAGTAGTGAAGGTTCTAGGTAAAGGATTGGAAGGGTAGTTATGGCACCTAAGAGTCAATTGGCTAGGGAACTTGAGGAGTTGAAGGAGATTTTGGAAAGAGAAAGAAGGGAAAGAAGGGAACAAGATGCAGCAAGAGAGCAGGCTGAAGCAAGGAGGGATAGACAATGGAGAAGAGAGAAAGAGGCCATGAAAGCTAGGTTAGAATGCTATGAGAAATAAAGAATGGACCATAGGAGGGAAGAAGTTAATGAAAAACACTATGAAGATGAAGGAGAGGAATACCATGAAAGACAAGAACATAGGGAAGTAGAAGATGAGATGGACCCTGAGGAGAGGAAGCTTGTTAGGATTTTGAAGGTAGTACAAAACAATGGAGGGAAAGGACATGTGGAGGTACCTATCTATCAGGGGAAGATGGATAGTGAAGAAGTGTTGGGTTGGCTGGATGCCTTGGAGAACTACTTTGAGTATGAGGAGATGGAGGATGAGAAGAGAGTGAAGTTTGCAAAAACAAAGCTAAGAGGTACTACTTTAACTTGGTGGACAAGTTTACAAAATGATAGAATGTGTAGGGGGTTGACAAGAATCACAAATTGGGCAAGGATGAAGAACCTTATCAAGGAGCAATTCTTGCCTTCAGATTATAACATACATGTGAAGAGGATGAGACAAAATTTGAAACAAAAAGACATGGATGTAATGGCATATACTAAACAATTTCATAAATTGAGTATTAGGGGAGGATATGAGGAAGAAGATGAGAAGGTAGCTAGGTATATCAATGGCTTGAAGTATCATTTGCAGGATGAGATTGGTCTACAAGTACCAAGGACTATTGGTGAATGTTATCAATTGGCCATTAGAGCAGAAGAAAAGGTGAGGAGAAGACAAGAAAGGTCAGGAAGAGGAGGTAATACAAATAGAGGAAGAGGTGGAAGAGGTCAAGGACCAAACAATGATGACAAGGGCAAGGAACCATTTTCAGAATCAAGGGGTGGATACAATCAAAGAGGAGGAAGAGGATTTGGTCAAGGAAGGGGCACATTTAGATGTTACAATTGCAATGAACCAGGACACCCATCATTCAAATGTCCCAAATGGAGTGAGGATAAGAAGGAAAGGAGGGTTAATTTGACACAAGAAGACAAAAAGGAAGAACAAGAAGAAGAAACCATGATACCACCAAAGGAAGGAGAGTTGTTACTCATGGGGAAAGTACAACCTGTGTATGGTAAAAATGGATAACAATAATAGCAATATTGAAAGGCTAAATGAATCCAACCACTAAACCCTAGCCCAACAATGAACAAAGATCCACCACAGCATATGAAGATTACCTAAGACAATGCAAATAATTCAAAATCACAAAGATTATACCAATCACATGTCCAATAGGGTTTTGATCTCCATTCTTCCTATCTCCATTGATCTTGCTTGATGTATATTTGCTCTCAGATTTTTGTATGCACAAGAGCTCAACAAAGAATGGAATGTGGTTGCAAGTAGGATCATAGTGTAGCCAAGTGATCATTAGCATGAGTGATTAGTGTTTGACAATGAAGGAAGCATCTTCTTAAATAGAAGACACAATATGAAATGGAGGGTTAAGATTGAGAGGTGTAAAAAGAGAGGTCGGCTAGGATTAGAGGGTAGGTAAAAGAAATACCAAAATAATGAAAGAGGTAGGTAGTGTAGGAATTAAGAGATGAATGACATGTGTCATGTGTAGAAAAAGATAATGAATTAATTAAATAAATAAAGATTTATTTAATTAATAGAAGAAATAGGACAATTAAATAAATAAAAATATTTATTTAATTTAGGAAAGGGTAATTTAAATAAATAAATGTATTTATTTAAATGAGAAATGAGGCTAGAAGAGGATAAATGAATTAATTAAATAAATAAAAATTTATTTAATTAATAGAAGAATTAGGCTTAGATAATTAAATAAATAAAATATTTATTTAATTAGACATGACAATTTTGAGTGTCTACATTTTGCCCCTCTTTGAGACAATGCGGCTTGTCGCGTTGTTTCAAAGAAGATAAGATGAACTGATACAGAGTTGCCCCAGTATGGGAATAATATGCCCCCTCGAGAGATTGGATGAAAATGTCTGAAAAGATTGCAGACAATCTCTCGATAAGAAAGAAAGGCTAGAATGGATTGACCGAATAAAGTGACAAAGTCACAGGATGAAGAATACTGACTCGGGAAATGAAGGCCAGGGCTAGGGTAGGCTATAAGATAGACCATAGGAAAAAGACATCCTCATTGTCATCCACACCCTTATGAGATCATAGTGCAGAGCGAGAAAAGAGCAGCAGCAGTCAACAGCGATGGCCTTCGTACACAGATTCGACCGCATTCGCCGATTCCAGAGGCCAGCAGAGGCAGGAGAGCTGGTAAGTACCACCAAACCTCCTCGTATTTTCACGCATTTCAATTTTTGTCATTAATGCTTAGTAGGTAGCAATAAATGCGCTAGGAATAGGACATTAAAAAAATGCAAAAATGTAGAACCGCGTCTGTGTCGGTGCCAGGCGCGTCTGTGTCCAACAGGCGCATCTGTGTCGGTTCCAGGCACGTTTACGTCTGGGACCGCGTTTGTGCTTGATGCAGGCGCGTCTGTGCATTTCAGACGCGTTTGTGTCCTGTAGGGGTGTTTAGGTTCTGAAGTCACGTTTGTGCATGATGTAAGCACGTTTATGTCCAGAAAGAGCGTTTGTGTTGCAGAAGCGCATTTGTGCAGTCAAGAAGTGCGTTTATGAGTTTAAAGTACGTTTATGTCTTAAAATGTATGGTTTCAGTCTTCTAGGTCAAATCGGCATTTCTGTGATGAACATACGCTGTCGATTGGATAAGCTACTGAGAGGATACACTCAAACAGGTCCTCTAGGAAGACTAGGATAGATCAAGGCACTTTGTGATGAATAGGGAGCACCAAGATAGAGTACTTTGTGATGAACAGGGAGTACCCAAAGTATGAGCAACACTTTGTGATGAACAGGGAGTGCAAGATGTGAGTAACACTTTGTGATGAATAGGGAATGTCACACACGTAGTACTTTGTGATGAACAAGGAGCACTACTAGGATAGATAGCAACACTTTGTGATAAACAGTGAGTGTCACTAGGATAGATAGCAACACTTTGTGATGAACAGTGAGTGTCACTAGGATAGATAGCAACACTTTGTGATGAACAGTGAGTGTCATTAGGATAGATAACCATATGCATTTAGATAGCAAGTAGCATTTTGTGATAAACAGTGAATGCCACGATAACTGACATGATTGATTGTGTGACTGCAGGAGTATCTGCCTATGTTAGAGTCACGGGAGAGATTCCCGTCTACACAGAGATTGCGACCAGAGTTGTCATTTGAGGATAGAGCGCCTATTGAGGAGATGGGCCTCAGACATGTACTGTGTCTGCCTGAGTTTCGGGCAAACATGGGTTTGCTGACTGCGCTGGCGGAGAGATGGCATTCCGAGACATGCACATTCCACTTGCCGATGGGGGAGATGACAGTGACCCTCGAGGATGTCTATAGGATACTACACATACCGATCGATGGAGAGCTGATCCCATACGATCGAGATGGAGATAGAGAGGCGCTGAGATGGGTATTCCAGGATCCTGGGCTGGAGATGAGAGCAGGGCACGTGGCATGGGATACAATGACCGCGACAGGTTTAGCGTTGCCAGCTGTGATCGGAGGAGCCATCAGTGGGTTCTTGTGTCCAGACAGAGCGACACGGGGGTTGGCAGTGGGCTGGGGAGGAGCACTAGAGACATTGGTGATCGAGCACACCAGATATGCATGGGGGCCATGCGTCCTGGCGCATCTATATTATGAGCTGCATCAGTTCGTCTACCATGGATTAGTTGGCTTGGGTTGCGGAGTGACACTGTTACAGGTGTGGGCATATGAGCATCTGCCGATCACACGACCTATACACTTCAGGGGCAGAGGGCATGGACGGAGCTTTGTTCACTTGTACGATATGATCACGTCACAGCCTCAGATTGGCATGTTAGAGCACTGGAGGCGTGTGATAGATGACATTGATGTAGTCATCTGGAGGCCGTACCTAGGGTGCGAGGAGTGGGAGGATGACGCCGTGGAGCTGCCATATACATTCAGGAGCAGATATCTGATTGGGCAGATGCCCTACATTTTGGAGAGGCAGCTAGTAGACAAGGTTGGCAGACAGTTTGGCAGGATCCAGAGGATGCCACGAGGCTCAGGTATGTATGCCCGCACAGTCAGGGATCAGGCACAGTTCGGGCCATTGTTATCATATGATCAGGCCGTCACACAGCTGACAGAGATGATGCCACTACCCTAGGATATGTGGCCAGAGGTTGAGGATGTAGGCATGGATGCAGAGTACTCTGCGTATTGGGCAGAGCATCCATTTCCACGGTTGACAGATCCGGAGAGCTGCTGGAGGGAGAGGTTGGAGGGGATGATGATGATGATGGTGGAGGAGATGGAGGTAGTGGCCGACGGAGGCGGAGAGGAGTAGTGGGGGAGAGGAGGGTGGTACCTCGGAGGGAGGGAGGACAGGAGGGACCAGCCCAGGTGGTGGTGAGGGGTCGCGGTGGATTGCCCCTACAGGTACCAGCAGCACAGGGTCCTAGAGCACAGGGACCTAGACAGGGACAGGTGCAGGGATAGGTGCCAGTATAGGCACAGGTGTAGAGACAGGTGCAGGTTCCCAGGCATGTACAGAGACAGGTACCGGTTCAGGCACCGAGATAGGTACAAGGGCAAGCACAGGTACAGGCACCTACAGAGGAGGAGGCACAGGCCGAAGCTGAGGGTGGAGATCCAGAGGAGGATGAGCTGCTAGAGCTGAGAGAGATCTGCCAGGGCCAGGCAGACGAGATCCAGGAGTTGGAGTGGGAGAGGGATCATCTCAGGATCAGGCTCAGGGACACAGAGCGGGAGAGGGACCAGGCTATCCAGCGATATACTGAGGCTGAGACAGCTCTGAGGGTAGGGAGGCAGGCGGCAGAGGATGCAGGGGCAGGCTACGCATATGTCTTGCTAGCCGGAGAGGAGATTGGTTACTGGAGGGACCTTTACTATGGTGTAGTGCCAGCAGATCAGTGGGCGAGGAGCTTCCATAGACCATCGCGGACATCGATGGCTACGGGAGGGAGTCAGAGGAGGCAGGCATCTAGTGGTGGGGTCATGGGTCCTCCACCGCCACCAGACAGGCAGGGTGATCCTGGAGTGGGTCCTTCTACATCTCAGCGTCCGTCGAGGCCAGGCGGCTCCGAGGGAGGGAGTTCGTCATAGCCATAGAGGGCTCCCCTTTGTATCAGTATATGTACCATTTTTGTATTGTAGACACCTACGGGTGATTTTGTAGCCATATGATTGTTTTGACATCATTGTATCATGACACATTATATATATATGAGAGATGATTCATTGTTTTGCAGCAGCTATATGCATGTGTACCTATATGTGATGAAATGTTCTTATGTGATGCATATTTTATGATATGGATGCTTATATGATAGGATGCAATGCAGTATTTTTGTTCTTTTATGTTTTATATGGTATGCATGATGCAAATATGAATGTATGTAATGCAACTAAATATGATAATGCAAATGATTATTTACATGATGGAAATGTAAGATGTGCTAACATGTGTTGTATGCAGGATGTGATGCAATTGTGATATGTATATGTATGTATGAAATGCTTATATGTGGTGATGCAGGTGTAAACTATATGAAATGCAAGTTTTTTTGGTGTGTCATTATACTCAGTCATGTGATAGCGGGCTACGCAGACTCGAGAAGGACGATGGAAGTCAATCAAGAAAGGGGGACGGAAGACAGAAGATATGAACGTGAAAGAGCTTCTTGTGCATTATCATCATTGAGCTTTATTATGGCAAAATAGGTTATGACAATCGAGGCATTTGTTCGACCCAGAAAGTCATCGTACCTGTTTGCATGGAGATACGACAGTCACAAACAAGGAATGCCCCAGTTCATACTAGACTCACAGTGTCCTCATATCCTTGGACAAGTCATAGCATTACTAAGAGACAATCCACAAACAGTAAACAAAATAGGTGACGATACCCCATCCTCGCCTTTCTAGTCAAAGACATCCTGGAGATAGTATCTCTAGTCAGAGACATCCCAGAAAAGCTAAAAGACATGTCACCAAAAAGATGAAATCAAAAGAAAACCAAGACTCGAGACCAACATCCACTGCAGTCCTCAAATTTAGTGTCTCTTGTCACTTGTATAAGTCATGTTTGATTGTGGTTACAATGTTCACTTTCACAAAAAGGATAGATTAACATTGAACCATATGTTGTCTGAGTCTATTGAAAGATTTGATTTTGTTGAAGCCCATTGTTGCTGCTATGTCTCATCTGAAACTAACTGAATCCATGAAACTGATACTTTATTGTAGAGAAGATGAAACTTTATTGCGGATCTGCGATGCAAATGTTGTTTTATTGCGGAATGTGCACGAATAGACTGAAGAAAGCTGAAAGAAACTGTACTCCTCGAAACATGTGATGTTCTTAGTTCCATACCCATCACTAGACGTAGGATTTGCCTTAGTCACAGATAGGATCTGATTTATTATGGATGGAAAGGGAGTGAAAAGGGAGGTTTATTATGAATGGCTAACCAATCTTAGGTAGATCAATAACAAGCCATGATGGGAATGGGTAAGCTTATTGTGAGTGAATAGGTTGTGAGTGTGTGCAAAGTGAAAGATGAAAGAGAATCTTGAAGGAGAGAGGAGCAAAGTCTCTACGCATGGTGTTGGTGACCCAGTTTTCACCATGGTACTTGCCCAGGGCGCCACCGAAGTGGTTTTCACCATTGGACGAAATTATTTCTCTTTACTTTTTTCGATTTTTCAATTTTTTTTGTGTCACAAGGCGCCTGTTTGCCAGGTTTTCACCGAGTAATGATTTTTTTGTTTTATAATTTTTTTTTCTATATTTTTGAAATTTTTTTGATTTTTTTGTATTTTTGAATTAAGATGTTCTGAAAAGCTATGTGTAGAACCTACGAAGGTGCATGCTGTTGATAGGATCCTCCAAAGGTTCACCTTCTGTAGTTGAGAGCTGATATGCCCCAGATCCATATCCCGCTGTGATGATGTAAGGACCAAGCCAGTTTGGTTCAAACTTGCCCTTCTTATCTCTGTCTTGCTGATTCTTAGGGTTCTCTCTGAGGACTAAGTCACCTACCTCAAATGTGCGAGGCTTGACTTTATGATTGTAGTTGCAATGTTCCTTGACTGAATGATGTGTAGCTTGAGTGACTGTCTTCCTTGATAAAGGAATTGAGATAGAATTACTAGTGTGTGAACTACACAGGCCTGTATGCATGTCACCTAAAGAAGTTCGGGCATCCCTAATAACAAAGTCCCTTGAGGTAGCTCCATTAAAGGTCCATGATGCATCGCCAGAAGGGAATGGATCTGCGGAACAAGTGGATGAGTGATGAAGGCTTATGATCGTGAAAAGAAGTGAAAGTAGGATAGCATGATGGAGACTTAGGATCAACAAGTATGCTTTTTGACTTGAAATTTTAGAACTTTTGCCCCCAGTTATTTTGATATTAGGGGAGATCAACTCTTGTTCTTTTTGGTTTATAGGATTTTTATCCTTGACTTTGATTTTTGCAGAGTCCAATAGCTTTTGATTTTGATTTGGACTAAAGGACTTTTCTTTATTATTGACTTTTATATTTTTCTTTTCAAAGCTTGATTCTTGATCCCCAATGAGTAAGGGCTTTTGTAATTCTTGTTGATCCAAGTCTGGAAGTGGAGTGGAAATGGAATGAGTGGATGATATGGTAAGGCTATGTGAGTTATCAAGAGGGCTAGTGATATGCTCAATAGATTCTTCGTTGGAACCACTCTTAAGACTATTGATATCAAGAGTTGCTTGCACCACTAGAGGAGATTTGCATTTAGACTTAGTAGCCACAACACTAGGTGCTTCACACCCAATTCCTTGATATTGTAAATTGCTTGTAGGTTGTTCTTGTTGACTGAATACCTTAGGAGATAGTGGGAGTTGATCAACATGAAAGATATACTCACCACATCCCATGTCTTTAATCTTTAACTTTTCTTTTAGCTCTATTTGCTTTGATGTAGAAGCTTTTAAGGATTCTGGATCCACATATGCTAAAGATGGAATAGCTTCTCGATTAGCTGGAATTGTTATTTCTGATCTAGGTCACAAATTGTTGCAATATATGAATGGATTTGGATCCGCTTTGACAGTCACTTCAACTCCATTGTGTGGAAACTTGATACATCGATGATATGTAGATGGGACTGCCCTCATTTCATGAATCCAAGGACGTCCTAGCAATATGTTGTATGTGAGATCTAGATCTAGGACTTGACAAACCACATCCTTTGTGACTGGCCCAATTCTTAGCGGTAAGGTGACCGTGCCCTTGGACGAGCGCTCTTCATCATCATATGCCTTGATGGTGATTTGATTTGTAGAATTCATAGCCTTGTCAGAATATCCTAATTGTTTAATGGTGCTCAATGTACAAATGTTTAGACCTGCTCCTCCATCTATCAGGACTCGCTTTATTTGATGTTTATGTATGAAGGCTTCAACATGTAAGGGTGCATTATGAGGCTGACTTACGGAGGCGTCATCGGTTTCTATGAACGTAAGGGAATGTGGAATGGAAAGGTATCCCACCATGGCTTGAAACTGGTCCACATTTAGATCAGTAGGAACAGCTATATCTCTCAAGATTTTGTCAAGAATAGCTTTATGAGCGGGGGATATGCGTAGAAGCTCAAGGATGGAGATGAGCGCGGGTGTCTTCCCTAACTGTTCTACAAGGTCATACTCAGGCTTAGTTGATGAAGGATTAGTATTCTTAGTAGAGGCACCTGGCAACGTAATCTTACCTCGACGGGTTGTAACATGACATTCAGAGGTAGATTCGGACGAAGATCCAACACCTCTTAGGACAATCTTAGGTCGCTGAGGAGGATTCTCAGGATTTTTGTTCTTGATAGTAATAGTAGAGATATGATTGTCCATTGAGATGTGGTTGATAGTAGAATCATAATTATAAGCTGCTCTAGTGTAATTGGCTTGAACATCTGTGACTTTGCCTTTTCCTTTGTCATGTTTTGGGAATGGTTCCTTAAACATCTCATGTTCTTGATTAGATGAATGTCCCTCAATCTCAATATTGCCCCTATCAATGAGAGCTTGCACAATGTTCTTCAATCGATGGCAATTACCTGTTTTATGACCCTTGCTCTTATGAAATTCACAATACTCATCATCATTCCACCAATTTGGTTTGACCTTTGGTTCATATGGAGGAAAATCTGGAACTGTGATCACTTTGTTTGCCACAAGCTTTTTGAATACTGATTCAAGTGGTTCTCCTAATGGAGTGTACTTCCTTCGTGGTTTAGAAGTTGTTTGAGTATGCACTTGATTGTTTGTAGAACTCGATCCAGAAAAGATGAACTTGGGTCTTACTGTATTGGCATCAACAACACCATCATTAACTGTGTTCTTGTTCTTGTTCCAAAATCTTGGCTTGTCTTTTCCTTTAAAGTCATCTTTGTTTTCTTTGAATATCTTGATGACTCCTTGTTCAATTAAGACCTTTTCTGTTGCTAGTCCCTTTTCAATAACATCCTTGAATGTAGATAAACAAGCTTTCCTGAGATCATATCCAATGTCCTTGTTAACATTTTGAGTGAACATTTCCACCATTTGTTTCTGTGGGATTTCACAAGAGCATCTGCTAGCTAGGTTTCTCCATCTTTGTAAAAATGTTGCAAAAGATTCTCCTTCCTTTTGTTTCGTATTGCACAAGGTAGTAACTGAGACATTTGTTTCTATATTGTAAGAGAAATGTTGAATGAATGCCTCTGCTAAGTCACCCCATGACTTAATACCAGGAGGTAGTTGAGAAAACCATTCCATAGCTTGATCTCCTAAGCTCTGTGGGAACAACCTCATCAAGTGTGTTTCTTCTGCTGCTACCTCTATGCAGGCTGTGAAAAATTGTCTTATGTGTGCCTTGGGGTCTCCTTTCCCTCTATACTTGTCAAATTTTGGCGTCACAAAATGTGCACGAAACGGAGGCATTGGAATGCTCTTATCAAAGGGATAAGGACATATATCTCTCATAGTGTATGTTGGTTTTGATGTGCTCATGTCCTCCATTTTCTTTTGTAGATCTCTTATTTGTTGTTCCAAATTATTCTTGGGAGGAGATTGATTTCTTGTAGCATACCCCGTGTTTGAAACACCCATTTGAGGAGGAGCTTGTTGCATGTATGGATGATACTGATCGTAGACATGTCCATATGGAGGTCTATATTGTTGCGGCATATATGGAGCACTTGGCATAACTTCATGTTGAGGGACCCCATATCTATTTTGTGCATATATACCATATTCAATAGGCATTTCATTTTCCATTGTGTTGCCCCCAATTTTGACATGAGGTCTCCTTGTGTCAAAATTTTGAGGATGTCTTTGAGTATCTACTTGTTTTGATTGATCCATACCTTGAGCATGTGATTGAGCATATCTATCCACATAAGGCTTCCATGATGGTCTTCGAAGGTAAGTATCATATGTTTGAGCTTGTGTATGTGGGATTTCTGGTTTTTGAAGTAAAACTGATGGTGACTCTGGCATCATATTCGGTGCTCTATTTCCTCCATTATTTGGTCTCCTTTGATCCATGTTGGATTGAGTTTGTTGTGAGGGTCGACTTTCCATAAGTTGAGACATGTCAAAGTCATGAGGTATTTTAGCTCCACTTTGTGCCATCATGTGTAAGAAGTATTGTCAATCTCTCCTCATTATCTCTTCAACCAATCTATTGAAATGAGGATTCATTATGGATTCTTCTATGTCTGCTGATAGTATTGAAAGATTGTCCACATTGTCATTGCGTGTAGCATTGTTGTTTGTAGTGTTTGTGTTTTCCACATTTGGATTGTTTCTATAAACATCCATGTCTGGTAATGTAGTGTGCTCGGGATTATAAAATAAATCATTGTCATACTCATAAGAACTCATGTTTGCGGATTCTTGAGCTTCTTTAGCTATTCTCCTAGATTTTTGAAGGCGGGTTTCAACCATGAACTAGGTGTTTGACCAATATGTGAGAGACTAGATGAAAAATATGGAAAGAGTATGGAAGACCAAGAGTTGTATGGAGTGTAAATGAATCTTGAGGTGTACTTGCTATGTCCAAAGTGTAAGACCAAGTATGTAAGTAGTAGAGTAGGTGTGACTTCCAAAGAGATGATCATTTCTCTTGATGAGGAAAGCTGACCTTGACTCTAAGTAAGACCAAATGAGACCCAAAGGTAAGAAACCTTGATGAGGGACCACTTAGCAAAGTGTAGTTGTGTGTAGTGTGTTGAAAAAGTATAGTGAGGACAAGCAAGTGACCTTTTTGACCCAAGTTTAGACAAGTATGAATGTAAAATGAGATGTGAAGCAATGATGGACTGTATGAGACCTTAGGACAGGTCGAATGCTAGATGACATCTGAAGAGACAACCTAGGAAGCTCAAGTATGCCGAAACTGATTTCCCTTTGTTTGTTGAACTGTCAAAATTTTCAATTCTTGACACAGACGCCTCTGTATACTTCACAGATGCGATTCCTAGACACAGATGCTTCTCTGTTAGACACAGACGCTGCTAAAAACACAGACGCTATTCTACCCTTCACAGACGCGCTTATATGACGCAGACGCGGTTAAAACAGACACAGACGCGTTTCTGTAAATTTCGTGCAATTTTTCCAATCTGTGAAGTTGTTTTGTTGTGACCAAATCTGACTGTTTGACTGTTTTTCGTGACAAGAGGACACAATGTTGATGACTCAATGTTTACAAGTGTTTAGACTCCAAAAGTGTGTTGTTTGATGTAAAATGTTTTGCATACACTTGAAGACACAAAAGACACAATGTTTTGTTGTTTAGTCTTGAATGTTTGAGTGTTTAGCATAAGACAAGCACAAATCTTAAGGTTGGCCAAGACAATAGTTGTTGATCCCACATAGGGTTTTACCCCCGAGGCTACGCTATTCAGAGCGGATACTTAGATGCTTGACCTCACTGGCTCCACCCTCGGCACTCACTTCTCGGGTCAGCCAAGCATCAGTCCCCATGAAAACTCCCCATGGCAAACTTTGTATCTCTACTAAGAACCGTATGTGTGTGGGTCGCTACCAGAGGTCCGACCTCCTGCCTCAACAACTAGAAGGATTTGGGCTTCTAAAATAAAAGGGTGCTAGTAAGGGCATCCGCTCGTGTGGCCATACATGCGGCACTTTCAGCTCTATAAATACAGAAGGCTCCCAGCCGGTAGGGGTTACGCCCTACAAATGATCAAATAAATTTGATCAAACGGGTTTATGGGGAGACATAGTGTCGGTATGAACTAATCAGCACACGTTATTCATAGTTTTCACCATGAATACATTTGATTATAGTGGCTTGGAAGAAGATGGCTTTTCTTTTTCTACCACTTGGGTCATTCTCTTCTCACTAGTAGTCCTAATGACCACACGAGAAGACAGGCCCTCTAAAGATTAAACAAAAAGAGCCTATTGCTCAAGACACAAAAGACAATGATTCAATTTTAGTGCACCAATGGAAGTGTTTGCTAGTCTATGAAAACAAGGCACACAACAAAATTACAAAACCCTAGCCAAGGCCCTGCAACAAAATTGTTAGTAGTTTGGGTTGTTTCAAATGATAACCCCTTCCTGCAAGAACACAAGTTAGGTAAATTTTAGAAAAACCCAAAAGACTTTGTGAAAAAGGGGCCTTCAACAAAAACGTTTTTGCTTCCAAAACAAGCTGCACAAACTTAGTTAGCTAGATCTGCAAGGGTTAGTACAAAAATAAACCAGATCTGAACCCTAAGTACGAAATCAAAAAACCCGAATCAAAGAAAATTTGAAAATTTTAAAACAGTAAACACAGACGCTGCTATACCAGACACAGATGCGTCTGTATGACACAGACGCGGTTCTGTGATTCACATACGCGCTCAAAGAACACAGACACTTTTTCCGAACGCAGACGCGGGTAGAGACTTCTCAGACGTAGTTATAAAACACAGACGTAGCTTCCAGAAACCTGCAAAATAAATTTTGACAAAAACACAGACGCGATTCCTGATCTCGCAGATGCTTCTGAAACTCAAAGACGCGATCCGAATGCTCGCAGATGTGGAAATACCTAAAATGCCGTCGGAAAAAATGTCCGATCTGCAACTTCAAAAATGCAAAATCTACGACAAAAATGTTAAATGCAAAGGGACAAGAGTCCCACCGGGCATGCCAAAATGTGTATGGTGAAAATGGATAACAATAATAGCAATATTGAAAGGCTAAATGAATCCAACCACTAAACCCTAGCCCAACAATGAATAAAGATCCACCATAACATATGAAGATTACCTAAGACAATGCAAATAATTCAAAATCACAAAGATTATACCAATCACATGTCCAATAGGGTTTTGATCTCCATTCTTCCTATCTCCATTGATCTTGCTTGATGTATATTTGCTCTCAGATTTTTGTATGCACAAGAGCTCAACAAAGAACAGAATGTGGTTGCAAGTAGGATCGTAGTGTAGCCAAGTGATCATTAGCATGAGTGATTAGTGTTTGACAATGAAGGAAGCATCTTCTTAAATAGAAGACATAATATGAAATGGAGGGTTAAGATTGAGAGGTGTAAAAAGAGAGGTCGGCTAGGATTAGAGGGTAGGTAAAAGAAATACCAAAATAATGAAAGAGGTAGGTAGTGTAGGAATTAAGAGATGAATGACATGTGTCATGTGTAGAAAAAGATAATGAATTAATTAAATAAATAAAGATTTATTTAATTAATAGAAGAAATAGGACAATTAAATAAATAAAAATATTTATTTAATTTAGGAAAGGGTAATTTAAATAAATAAATGTATTTATTTAAATGAGAAATGAGGCTAGAAGAGGATAAATGAATTAATTAAATAAATAAAAATTTATTTAATTAATAGAAGAATTAGGCTTAGATAATTAAATAAATAAAATATTTATTTAATTAGACATGACAATTTTGAGTGTCTACACAACCATCACAACAAGAAAGGATCTTCAGGACAAATTGTAAGATCCATGGCAAGGTATGCAATTTGATTGTTGATTCAGGGGCTTGTCACAATTTGGTTGCTTATGAAGTAGTCAAAAAGTTAAATTTACAAACCCTTGCACATCCTAATCCATATTTTGCTACATGGTTCAATGAAGGTCAGAATATGTTGGTAAAGGATCAGGTAGTCATTAATTTCTCCATTGGTCAATATGCTGATAGTATTTTGTGTGATGTAATGGATATGAGTTGTGGTCACTTGATTTTGGGCAGACCTTGGCAATACCCTAGAAGGATTATACATGATGGGTATCAAAACACCTATGTGGTTCATAAGGGCGGAAGGAAGTACAAATTGAGCCCATTGATGGGGAAGGCAAGAGACACCGCTATAATGTGTTTTAGCAATGAGTTTTCAGTCAAAGAGCAGGGTAAGAAAAGTGCAGATTTGCAGCAGTATGACAGTCCGGTTCATGAAGGACTTTGTGAACTTGATCACGTACTAGTTGGTACAGTAAAATGTCCTCTCATTGGATAAGTAAAGGACAACAAGTTTGGCAGGTTGCAGATACCTCAAGATAGAGGAAAAGGGGCAGCCATGAAGCAAATGTCAGCCATGAGTACCATTGGTTTGGGACAGCCAAATCATAAAATTTTTGTTTCTAATGATTGGTGTATGATTGCAGGTGTTGATAGGAGGAAACAAGTCATATTTGGGGACTATCTAGTTCCTAAGAATCAGATGCAAGCAAGCAAACATGAAGGCAAGGCATGGATGACTTCTTGGGACAAGAAGACTTTCATTCATGGGGAGTATGGTGCAGGTGCACCCAAGCAAGCTATCAAGACCATGAAGAGTTATGAATCAAGACAAGTGAATTGGAATGTTTTGAAGCCAATAATGTCAATTTGTAATCATCAATATGATTTTAAAGTTAAATGTCTTGAAGGTCTTAATAAGGGCTTTAGGACCAAAATTATGTAAGGGAGGCCAATAGTGCCTAAATAGGATTTGGATGGTTAGATAAGTTTGTTTGGATTCTAGGAGTAATAAAACATTAATTTTGATAGGTTAGACTTTAAATTATTCAATAAATTGCAAGTTAGAAATTCAACTTTTTGAATTCTAACGGTTAGTTGTTTTTAGGTGGGAAAATGGATTTTAGAGTCTAAACAAGTCTATAATGATAAATAACTGATTGATTTCAGTTTGGGGAGTTGGCGGAAGGTATTATAAAATATTTTAATTCCATTTTGGTGTGGCTGGATGCTACAGTACGGATGTTGTACGGATTTAACAGAAAAAGTGGAAAAAACCTTCATTTTCTTGCAATTTCTTGTGTTTTGTTGTTTGAAAGTGATTGATCTTTCATGGTATAAGCCTTGGGAAATCATTGAGCATTGTAATAAGTATTTTTGAATGCTTTTGTAGAGGTTTTTGATCAGATTTTTTCCATTTATTGCTGACCGTAGTTAAATTTCTGGGTTGTGTCATTGGCATTGAAGGCCCAAAATGCAATTTGGAGCCCTTCTATGGATGTAAGGTCCTATTTATCATAGATGAAGCTCTACCTAACATGTACAGGAAAGTTAACAAAAATTGGGTGTACACCATTGGAAAGTGCAGGTTGAGAAGGGGAAAGTGGTGACTAACTTGTAGCAACAGAAGATCTACCCAAAGGAGGCATACTTTTTATGAAAAAAAGTCAAATATAAGGTTGTATACATCCTATATGACCTTTGGTTGAGGTCTGGAAGTGAAGGGAAGTGCCTAAACAAAAAGGCCCTTGATTTTGGAGCAAGATGGTGAGGGGTTTGGTGTTTGCACATAAAACAAGATCATAGAACCTAAACAATTGGATTTTCCTTGGTTTGGAGTCATAAAAACTACTGTTGAATGTTGTAGGGTTTGAAGATAAGTACTTCATATACTTGCTTTGTAAAAGTGGGGTTCTTGCATAGGAAAAATAGTCTCAGTCTTAGGACAGCAGAGGCATGGTCCAAAACAACCCTATCTGATTTTGATATATGTTGTAATATTCCAAAATGGGTGTTTGAAAATATAATTTGTTTGGTGAGTTCTTTGGGAAAATCTAGAGAAAACTAATTTTTTCAGTCTCAAGTGGCCTAGTAAGGGCTAGTAGCCTAATTGAGGCTTAGAAGGGTTTGAGTGTTTATTGGTGGGCTGGAACTTTGTAACCTATTGATTATTGTTGAAATAGGTGTGAATAGGTGTTTGAAACCATTTGGAACCATTGTAGGGTGTTGGAGTGAGAAAAGCCTTTCTTTATCCATTAAGAAGCCTTTGAAACACTAGGTGAATTCAAGAAGTTGGAAGCATTGAAACAAACACATTGGCTTAGATCAATTTGACCCCTGAACCCTCTGCATCACTGAGACTCATGATATACCAATTTTCCCAGATGATGAATCTATTATCCATTACTTATGCACCGTCAATCCCGAAATAGGCTCTACCAGTGAACCAAATAACGATGTCTGTTCTTCAGGGAGTGCCAAGTCTCTCAGTCGCAAAAATGAATCAAATAATGAATCTAATGCTGAAAACCAGTCAATGGCAGCTATAGATCCCAAAAAAGAAAAAATAAAGGACGCATCTGAGGGTGAAAACCTTTTTAAGGCACCTAACGATGGGAGACTTGACACTCTTCCTGAACATTTTCATGAATGATCACCCATACTGATTGAGCCCACTCAATCAATCAACATTGGTACCATAGAAGCAGCCAAGCACATTCACCTTGCAGAATCTCTGACAGAGGAGGAAAGATCGGCATTCATCATCTTTTTTCAAGGATAGCAAATTAACTTTGCCTGGTCATATGCTGATATGCCTGGAGTAGATCCACACCTAATCATGCATCACTTGTCCATCTCTACAGGAGTCAAGCCAGTCAAGCAAAAGCTACAAAAGATGAATCCACAGGTAGCACTCATGGTCAAAATGGAATTAAAGAAATTATTAGATGTTGAATTCATCCGACCTATTGACTATGCAGAATGGATTTCTAACATTGTTCCAGTGTCAAAACCAGATGGTAGTATCAAAATATGCACTGACTTCAAAGATGTCAATAAAGCTTGTCCAAAAGATGACTTTCCTCTGCCAAGTATTGATATAATTGTAGATCTCACAGCAGGCCATGCAATGCTCTCCTTAATGGACGGTTTCTCAGGTTATAATCAAATCAAAATAGCTCCTGAAGATCAAGACAAAACAGCATTCACCTGTCCTTGGGGAACATACTGTTGGAATGTTATGCCTTTTGGCTTAAAGAAAGCAGGCGCAACTTATCAAAGAGTAATGACAACCATATTCCATGATATGATGCACACATTTATGGAAGACTATGTGGATGATTTACTAGAAAAATCTTTCACCAGAGCTGAACATCTCGGCATACTAACAAAGATCTTTAATCGGTTGTAGAAATTCCAAGTCTGACTCAACCCTAAGAAGTGTGTCTTCGGGGTTACATCAGGCAAGTTACTAGGTTACATAGTCTCAGCTAAAGGTATTGAAGTTGATCCAGTCAAGGTACAAGCCATCATGGATATGCCACCACCAAAGAATATCAGTCAACTTCGATCTCTCCAAGGATGACTTCAATCAATCAGGCGATTCATCGCTCAACTAGCAGATAAAAGTCTGCCATTTAACCACTTGCTACACAAAAATGTACCATTTAGATGGGAAACAAAGTGTGCAGAATCTTTTTACCAAATTAAATAGTACCTGATGAATCCACCAGTTCTAGTACCACCAATTGCAGGAAAGCCTCTTATATTGTATATCTCAACAACAGATGTTTCACTGGGGGCACTATTGGCACAAGAAGATCAACAAGGAAAGGAATGCGCCATATATTATATCAATAGAACATTGAATGGCTATGAACTCAATTATACATTCATTGAAAAGGCTTGCCTAACAATTGTTTTTGCATCTCAAAAGTTTAGACATTATATGCTAGCACACACTATCAAGCTAGTAGCCAAAATTGATCCTCTCAAGTATCTACTCAGCAAGGTAGCTCTCACAGTCCGATTGGCTAAATGGGTCATGATTCTCAGTGAATTCGACATCCACTACATAGAACGATGTGCCATCAAAGGACAAGCAATTGCAGATCAACTGGCTGAAGCACCTCTACCAGGAAAACAAACCATGGACATTGAATTTCTAGACAGGGATGTTTTTGCTCTTTCCTCCAAACAATGGACCCTATAATTTGATGGATCCTATACACAACATGGTTTAGGGGCTGGCATTCTATTCATCACCCCTGAAGGACACACTATGCCGAGATCATATAGGCTTATGTTTCCATGTACAAATAATGTGGTTGAATATGAAGCATTGGTCATAGGCATCAAAATGGCTGTCGAATGGAAAATCACAGAATTAAAAGTCTACGGAGACTCACAACTGGTCATCAATCAAATCAACAACAACTATCAGACAAAGGACGACAAGCTACTACCCTACAAACGGATGGTGGATGACTTCAAACAGTATTTTGTGCACATCACTTTTGAACAAATACCAAGGTTGAGTAACAAAGTAGCCGATGCAATGGCTACGATCGCTTCATTACTACAAATTCCAGAACAACAGAGTCGTTATGAGTTCCTAGTAGAGCAACTGTTCTCTCCTGCCTATGACCACTCTGAATCCCAGGTTATATATGCCTTAACCGGTTTAGATTCTCCATTATATGGACCAATATATGACTACCTCAAGCATAATATCTTACCCATTGACCAATCCCATAACCAAAAACGTAACTTTATTCGACAAGATGCCCGTTACACCCTTACCGCTGATACCTTATATCGTTGAGGTCTAGATGGTACTCTTCTTTGTTGTCTTGATCGTAATGATTCTGATTCAGCTTTACACGAGCTTCATGAAGGTATTTGTGGCACACATTCAAGTGGCACTACTCTTGCTAAAAAGCTTCTACGAATGGGATACTATTGGCCCACAATGGAGAAAGACTCATATCATTTCGCCAAGAAATATCCTAAATGCCAGATCCATGGCAATCTGATACATGCACCAGCACAAGAACTGCAGCCGTTTACAACATCCTGGCCCTTTTGTCAGTGGGGACTAGACCTAGTTGGCAAAATACATCCTTCATCTTCAAATGGACACAAGTTCATTATAACTGCAACCGAATACTTTACCAAATGGATAGAAGCAGTTCCCATGACCACAGTGACCGGGAAACAAATTGCCTCTTTTATCCTAAATTATCTGATCTGTAGATATGGTATTCCAAGTTCAATTGTCACAAATAATGGACGACCTTTCAAAAACCAAGATGTACAGGAACTATGTGAAAAATTCAAAATCCAACATCGGTTTTCTACACCATACTATCCACAGGGAAATGGTCAAGCAGAAGCATCTAACAAGACAATCCTAAAAATCCTCAAGAAAACGGTGAATGATGCAGGCAAAGATTGGCACGTGCAACTCAATCCAGCACTTTGGGCATATAGGACCAGCATCCGCACGCCTACAGGGGCAACACCATATTCATTGGTATATGGATCAGAGGCTATTTTACCCTTGGAGGTAGAAATTCCATCTCTTAGAGTCTCTTTGAAAGGTTTGATTCTCGATGAAGAGTATCGAGTTAACTGACTGCAAGAACTGGAACTATTAGATGAAAGACGCCAACCTGCTTATACTCATCTCAAAGCATATCAGCAACACATGTGTAGGAGCTACAATCATAAGGTCATTCCTCGCAACTTCAAGGTTGGTGATCTAGTCGTAAAAGAAAATCCAAGAAATCAGCAAGATAGAGAAAAGAAAGGGAAATTTGAATCTAACTAGTTGGGTCCCTATGTCATGATCTCAATCTATGGATCAGGTGCCTATCAGCTAACAAATTCTGAAGGAGATGTGCTTGATGATCCAACTAACAACATTCATCTGAAGAAGTACTATACTTAAGATACCCTAGTGCACGGAAAAAGCCAAAAACAAACAAAAAAATCAAAAAAATCCACAAAAAGCAAAAATACAAAGTACAATAAAAACAAATGGTGAAAACCTGGTAAACAGGCGCCCTTGTGAAAGACCGGCTCCTTTATCTATATTCATACCATTTTATCCATCAAAACACTATTGGCCATCGCCCGACACTTAGCATATATCCATTCAGGACATACTTAGCATAGTCACTATCCTGAGTTATCCATCTATATCTATTCTCTTATCACATTCCACCATGGCTTGGAAATCACTGTACATAAACATATCCAGAGGTACACTCAGCTAGGGGCATTAAAATTGTTCAAAACACTTGCAAACATTCAAGACATTCCAACTATTGCAAACCTCAGACATATGACATCCAACAAATACAACTACACTTCATCACAACAACCAAGACACAAACAAATATACAAGGATCTCAAGGATGGATGATTTTCTGAAGTACTACATGTTGCATTATCACATAAAAGTCTTGATTATTTTGCATTTTGAACTTTTTAAATTGTTGGAATCTTCTCCTTCTCTCATAAAAAGCTTCAAAAGCTAGAGATCATGAGGAACTTCCAAAATTTTCTTAGTCTTCTGTCTAGGAGGCGATCCCTTGTACTGTGTGAATATTTGCCTCGAGACGTGATACATTACATATCACTGAAGGCCTGATTCCATTTCACACATATAAATGATCTAATCTTGTCTGTTTACGCAATACGCACTCAGGTCATCCTGGTTTAATTATACCTTGACGCTTGTGCTATCTTGCAAAATCAAATATCATGTAAATTTTACTCAGGTCATTATGGTTCAATTATACCATTATGCTTGTATAAATTTTCAACATATCCAAAAATCAATAAATGCTCCAAGATGATATTTACAAAGAAAGCAAACAAATGGTTATATCGGATGGCAAATATAGAATGAGAGATGCTCCAAAAACAATTAGTTGCATATCATTTACAATTAGTTGCATATCATTTTACAATTAGTTGCATTTCATTTTACAATTAGTTACATATCATTCTTACATCATTCATTACATATCATTTTGGATCATTATTACATCATTTTACATCATATCATATTACATGTAACAACATATTAGATCATACATCTCATTTTCAAGATACATCTCACAGCATATAAAAACATACATCCTGCATCATACATTACATCACATATATAAACATTACATCATCATATAAAAAGGAAGTAGCACACATAAAAGTGCATCCATAAACACATCACATCGACCAAAAATGGTGCTGTATATATATATCTCTCAAAAAATGATCAAAATCTACAAGATATGCCTCAACACTATGTCCAGTACAAAGTATACAAAAGATCCAAAAATACAATAGAGACCATGTCTCTCAAGTGTGACTATCTTCGGACGGAGATGGTCTCACTCCAGCTGCACTCGCCCCTGGATCTCCAGGAGGGTCCTGTCTAGCTCCAGATACACTCACCCCTGGATCTGAAGGAGGGTCCTGTCTCGCCGGCCCAGTCACTCCTCAGCTCTCAGATCGTGTCCCAGCAGTTCGAGATCGACTCGATCTCGACTGTGCAAAGCTCTCTACACGTCGGTCTCTAGGAACTGCATCCTCATAATGCCGCCTGTAATACTCCGCCTCCTGGACACTCCGTGTCAGCTCTCTAAGGGTGTCTCTCAAAGGACCACCTACCGCTGCTCTCTGCACAGTCGCTAAAGCCTCCTCTGCTCGACCCCGCCACTCTATCTCCATATCTCTCTCAGTAGTCAACTGAGAAATCTGCCGCTGATAGGTCAAAATCTGTGCCTGCAGCTGCTGCACAGTAATCTATAGGGTCCGGATCTATGCATCCTCTACATGACCCGGCACTCGGACCTGCAGTGGTACCTGTGCTGGTGCCACCCCTCCCACTTGGCCTGTCCTAGGTACGGGAGGTGGGAGTATATCTACCCTCCTCCTCTGTGCTGGTCTCACCACCTCCTCCTCTCCCCCCACTGCAGCTAGCACCTCTGTCACTCTCCCCTCTCTCCCGACTCCGATAGCCAATCCTCCTCTCCCTCTCTCAATCCTACCCTACCGTACTACTCTCTGCACACCTCTGCCACCCTGCCTCCCCCTGGCTCCTCTACCTCCTCCATCATTTCCATTGTCTCCGTCATATCCATCATCTCCCCCCTCCTCTCCATCCGAATCAAATGCTGGCCTCATCTCCTCTGGATCTGAGATCCTCGCCACAGCCCGAGCAGCAAACAAACGAGAAAACTCGTCAGTCATCCCTGCATCCTGTATCTCTAGGGCATAGTCCCAGATCTGTCCTGCTAGCCCTGTGAACTCCTCTATGGCCACGACACTATCAATAGTCGGCCCCTAATCGGCCACATCCTGCTGCTGTCGTGTATACAAGCATGCTCCCTGCGGAATCCCCTGCTACCTCCCGAACTGCCACAAAACTTGGGTCACCAAAAACCGCTCAATAATGAATGGAGTCCTCCCAATCAGATACCTCGTCATGAAAATGAAAGGCATCTCTATCCCATCCTCCGCCCAGACCTCACAATCTATATACGGTCTCCAGGTGACCGTATCTATGTCATCAAAAACTCTCCTCCAGTGCTCTAGTTTGCCCAGCTTATGCTGGACAACTAGGCCTCTATATCTGTAGGCGTATGCTGCACCTACGGGCCTGTCCCTATCTGCCAGTGGCCTCGCTACTGGAATGTGCTCCCAGCACCATACCTGTAATAGGGTCACACCCGCTGATAAGCTCCCGTAACCGAGGTATACTACCTCATGCAGGCTCCTGTAAAGATGGGCCAACATCGCTGACCCCCACGCAAATCTTCGACCCTGTGTAACCATCTGCTCCAGGACCAGCCCCCATCCTACTGAAAATCCCTTTGGCCTGCGATCAGGACAAAGGAATCCCCCAATGAATCCTGCCAAAACAGATGGTAGCGGTGCATAATCCAGATCCAAAAACTCCTTCCAGGGGATCTCATAGCCACAGACACTCTCATCATGAAATATACGGCGCAGTGCCTCTGTGCCACCCTCCTCTGTCTGCTCATAAGGTAAAATGGCCCCTACCACAAGAATGCACAAAATACGGTAGCAATCCTCCGGTGCCACGGTCATCTCTCCAGTGGCAAAATGAAAGGTGTTTGTGTCGCTATGCCACCTCTCTGCCAATGCTGTCAAAAGTCCCCAGTTCACAGTGAACCGAGGCATATCCAGAAGCGAGGTCAATCCACATCTCTCTACAATATCCAAATCTGCCTGTGATAGACGTGGTATCAGTGTCCATGGTCTCGGGAATCTCTCCCTCGACTGCACAATACCCAATCGCTCCTGTCAGCAAACAAAACATATCCAATATCAGTTTCCACATCAACACAAAGATATTAAAATAAAACTTACATAAAAAACATGAAACAATTTGCTCATCTACAATCAAAGTTCAACATCCTATCATTTCATATCAACTTGTAAAACAACTCAAGTTCTCAAAAACCATATCAAAACTTGTAAAACAACTCAAGTACCACAATCACATAAACTTGTAAAACAACTCAAGTTTCCCACCCATATCAGCTTGTAAAACAACTCAAGTTTCCAACCCATATCGGCTTGTAACACAACTCAGGCTTTCACACACATTGAACTTGAAACAGACAACGCAAATACATCATATTCTGATCAAAACAACAGCTTGATATCTATACATAACTTGAAAAATTGCACATCAAGACAAGTTATACAAATACTCATCTTGGATACATGCATCAAAACGTGACAGGCAAACAAAAACACAACTTTTCAACTCGGCCAAAACTGCAAATTTTTTTCGGATTCGCTAAAACAGACCTTCAATGCACTAAAACAAACCCACATGCTAGGTTGCTTGTCCTACGTGCTAATCTATATGTCCTATGTGCTAGAATATATCTACGCGCTACTCTTTTCTTCCATTGCGCTATCTAATCTGTCCTATGTGCTAGAACCTATCTACACGCTAACATATCCCTCCTAGGCACTACCCTTTTAGCCCTATGTGCTAAGTTAATCCTATGTGCTAAACCCCCTTGCCTATGTGAACCCTGGCAGCTCCTATGTGCTAGGTCATACCTACGCACTACCCTATTTCTCCTACGCGCTACCTAAGCCTTTGCATGCGCTATTTTATCTACACGCGCTAACCTACAGATCCTATGCGCTAACTAAACATTTTCGGACACAACTTCTAAATTTAAATCTGGTGCGCTATTCCACACTTCGTATGCGCTACTGTTGACCTTAGATGCGCTAAAAAAAACTATCCGAAGTATAAAATTCAAAAAAACACCTGAAAATGACAAAATGAAAAATCCAAAAGGGGTCAAAAATGTTGACTTACTGGTGGTCCACGCGCTACTGGTCTCCGATATCTCCGGATGCGCTCGAAACGGTGTCTGTGATAAGGAATAGGCATTTTCTCTCCAGAGCAAATTCTCTTTTCTTCAAAGTCAACAAAGCACAAATGACTTTAAATCAACCCCTTTTCACCTTTTATAAGAGGAAAATGAAATTAGGGTTAGCCAACTGGACCTGTAATATGGTCGCGGTCTCCCCTATACCAAAACAGTTGTAATTTATCGGGAGATGAATCAATTTACACACTTTCTACAAGCACGGAATCCTACACATCATACGAACTTCATCAATTTAAATCAAAAATTTTCCAAAAAATATTGATTCATCTCCCGAGGGGGCATCACCATCAAATCTCGAATCTGGGGCATCACCATCAAATCTCGAATCTGGGGCATCACATCAAATCTAGGGCACGACTAGCAAATTAAAAGAGCAGCACAAAAATTGCATTTGATCATAAATCATGATAAGGCATCATTTTCTTTGAAATAACATGTGCACACACGTCACTTCAAAGAGGGGCAAAATGTAGACGTATAAAAATGACCATATTCCTAAATGAATATTTTATGTTCATTTCTCTATTTGATTAAATCCAATTTAATTAAATTATCCACATTCTTTTATTTTATTAAGTAAATTACTCAATTTATTTAAATAAAATTCACTATACCCATTTAATGAATAAATCATTTTATTCAATTAAATCCCCCTAGCCACTTTTAATTAAATTCAAATTTAATTAAATAGTTATCCTAAATTGAATAAATCTAATTTATTTAATTTCCCCAAATTATAACCAAATTGAATAAAAATGAATTAATTCAATTAAATCCTATTATCCCCCATCCACTTGCAAAATCCCAAACCCCTTCCTAATCCCTTCTAGAATCTTCTAATCAATTCTAATTAACCTAACCCTCCTCTAAATTTTGTCACATCCCTAAGAAAAGGGAGGTCACTTCTCAAATGGCCCAAAGTCTTGGATAACCATTGAAGGTTTTCAACCTTCAACCACCAAAACCCTTAAAGTCTTTGAAAACCATTGAAGGCTTCCAACCTTCAACCACTTAATCCCCAAAGTCTCCAATAACCATTAATAGTTTTTTCAAACTCTCCCACATGGTTAAAACATTTGTTTTGACTCAACCTCTACCCAACCCAAAGGTCTCATTAGGCCATTAATGCTTTGACCATGATTATCTCTTAATCATTTGCACAAAGGTTTATCCTTGGATTAAATCTTAATCCATTGGGTAAACCTAACTTAGGCTTGACCCTTAGCCTCTAGATAACCATGAGGTCTTCTCAGGCCTTTAATGCCTCCAACCTCTTCTTTCAACCCAATCCTATGTTGACATTTGTCACCATTTCATTGGTGCCAATTGTGCACATGGATCCCCAACTTTCAAACTTGGCCCTTGATTAAACCATTCAATCCTGACCATCCTTTACCCTGTTTGTGCTATAAATAGAGCTCTCATTCCTCCATTTTTAACAATCATCTTTCAAATTTGAAGCATCACACTTATGCTCAAATTCTTTCAAGTTTTCATTTCATATATGCTCTTTAGCCTCTCTTTAGATCAGGAATATAGACTAAATATGCATTTTTAGAGTAATTTATTTATCATTTTAGCTCAATCATAGACTAAATATAGTATGCTAGGATAGTATTCATACTAATCTTGTCATCTTATCATTTAGATTATTGCATTTAGAATCATATCTAGCTTAACATCCATCTCATACTAAAATCTAAAAAAAAGCATCTCTCGTTCTCATATTTGCCATCCCTAAACCATTTTGCTCAATAATCTGAGAGAAAAAACGTTGGTTTGAGGGACATTGTGAGATAGAGAACCATGGGACCCTCCTTGGGAAGCTGAGTAACACTACGTTACTCCATAGCTTTCATCAAGAAGTCCTGTGTGTGTGTGTGGACTGGTATTTCTCATAATTTTCACATTTTAAGTTTTATTCGCCCACTTTTCCACCATACAATATTCATTTCTTTTAGGCAAAGATTGTTGACTGTAGATGTATCATTTGTCCCTATTATGAACATGCTAAGGTGTTTTGAATGATTTGTTCTTGGTATATCATTGTGTACTAACAGTATCAACTTTTCACGACCTCCTTATTCATTCTTGATCCCACCTATTCTTCATGAGTCGTTATTAGAATCTTTGATGAACTACCCTGTCATTCTTCTTAGCCTTAGGATTCTTATGTTGTAGCTATTCTTTGTACACTTTTGTGATGGTTGTAGTCACTCATTGGATATCAAATGTAGTCTTATTCATTGTTTTATGTACTCTCATTAAATGACAAATTTTACTATCATTGAGTGACAATACATAGGACCGTGGATACAATTGTATTCCTTGTTTAAGATGATCTTAGAGTCTTCTTAGGAGTGATAACTTTTATGTTGAGCTCTACCCTTGTGAGTGCCCATTTTAACCCACATACATGATAACCCAGAATATAAGGATTTAAATGAATAATGATGAGATGTAATAATATTTTAAATATTATAAAATAATGGATGCCATGGATATTATAATGGAAAATAGGATTATTAAAGAATGGATCCACCTTGATGATGATTACAAAACTGAGATTTTGATAAGATGACACTTTTTAATGGAAATTTTTATTTGTCTACAATGACTATAAGAATATATTGTATATTTAAAAGCATTCCAAAAATTGTTATAATACATCTAGCAATCATTAAAATGTATTGTGTAGGATCATGTCAAATCTATAATAGACAATTATTATGATTCAAAAGTAATTTAAGGCTAAATAATGTAAAAAGTACAAGAAACATCTTATTTTCACTTTTAATTTTTTAATATTAAAATTATCATAATCATACTTATTTTCATATAAAAAATAATAATTAATTTGAAAAACAATCAAATACATCAAAAATTATGGAAAACTCATGTCTACTATTACTACAATCTTTTTTGGTTTATTTAAGAAAAAGGACAGTTTAAATTGGTCAACAAGAAAGGCTTCCTATATTATCGTCAAAAATAAACAAATATATATTAGGCACCATTGTAGTTCATATGTCTCCATATTGTCCATTTCCAATACAACCATTCATCCTATTTTTTAATACTTCTTATTAGTTTTATAAATATTCTTCATTTGTAGTCTATTCAAATTTTAGTGGTCAATTGATTGGTGAAGTCTAGACCAAATAGATTATAGAATTATCTTATTAAGTTTCACTAAGTTGGTATGCCTCCTTGATGCCTAATTTGTAATATCCAACGAACTACAAGTAAACCCATAATTTGGCATAATATTCCATTATCTATTAGGTCTCTAATGGTTAAACTTTTTGTTTTTAAAAAAGTGATTATAGGAATTATTTTGATTGTGAAAACTATTAGAGTTTTGAGAGTTACCATAATCTTCTATATATTTTCCAAGAGAATGGTCGACTTTCATCCTTTTAAGCTCATTGGTCACCTGTCTCAAATTCAAGTCTTTAATTCTTCTAATTTTAATGTAAATCATCAAATCCTATTCTACCAATAAGAGGGGTAAATTTTTATTCATAATAGAAGGAAAAGTACATCATAAGAAGGAAAAACGCCCAACCAAGAAAAGAATACAAAGATTTATCGTGATCCACAAGTTGATCCAACACATGAGACAAATCTGGTGATAGTTAACTCCTATCTCCAATAGACCATCCCTCCATAAAGTTAGATTCCCATTTGGAAAGATAATTGGCCATCCCATTCGATTCCCTGGGAATGTGAATGAAAGTGATTGACTCAAAGAAGCTACAAAATGAAAGAATCTATCGCATAATAATTAGAAGCTACCAACTAACATCATCCAAGGTCTGTTGATTCAACAAAGTCACCACTATCTCAAAATCAAATTCAACTATAACCCTTTTCCAATAGAGAGAATAACAACGTTCCACCACTTGATCAAAATACCAAGATCCTCCATATAATTGTTAATCCTATGAGGATCCGGTTAATACTGAGAGGGGGGGTGAATTAGTATTAAGACCAATTGAAACTTTAAACCTGAAATCAAAATTACACTAGATCTGAAACCATTTAAAAAATATCTCAACTTCTTTAATCAGATCTAGCAGTCTCTTTATCAGATTTGCTTAACACATTAATCAAATCATTTACGAAAACTATCAATAATTTCACCACCAAAGAAATCATATAAAATTGATCATCTAGCAACTCATTTACCTTATCAATCAGATCAAATACTTTCTCAAACAACTCCTTATCAATACTAGTAACCTCTAATAAATTTCTGATAAAACATCATAATCGATGTCTCAGAAATAATGCATGAAATGGAACATAAACAAGAACATCACATGAAAAACATTCACACATGAAAATCATAAGTTTTTGATGATGAAACCCAAATAGGGAAAACCAATGGTGGGTGTTAGCACCCATAAATATTTGTACTCTTTTGAAGTACACCCTGTTAGGAGCTTGCAATACGCTCGGTTAGGAGCAGACCCTGTTAGGAGTCACCTAGTTAAGGGATTTGCATAGTATCGCGATTAAGAACTTGATGATCTTTTAGGATCAACCTCATGAGAGGATTTAACACTCTTTTGAGAGCTGCCCTATTAGGAGACTTAAATGTTTAAGGCATGTTAGGACCTACCCGATTAAGGGATTTAACCTGCTACAACTATTAGGGAACAACAGTAAGAAAATGATTTGTTACTTGCACTTCTCTTCTTTCTTGACCAGATCTAGTTATACACAACACTCTGCAACTTTGAGGCAGATCTCACACTTCACTTTGACAACTTAACACATTCTTTAAGACCATCGACATCATAAACATCAACTTTGTCTTCCTAAATAGCCATCTTAGCTAGGTCAGCACAAAACCCTAATTACATCATAAATTTACAATTCAAATCATAAGAGATCAGCATCAATTGATATACAAATCATTACAACAAATTACAATGCAATATCAACTGTTGGTTGATCATAACTCATCACGAAAATCTGATTTGTACCAAAGTCAAACCCTCAAAACACTCTACTAAGTGTTTCGCTGATTCCCAATAAATTCTTCCATGAATTGTGCCAAAGCTATAATTAAATCTTTTGCACGGGTTGTACCATTTTACCAACTTCATGTATACTTGTCGTCGATCACCATCATAACAAAAATCATTATCGGTTCGATGATTTCTTCGCCGATCTTAAACCCTACTAAAACCTTAGTAAAAATTCACTCAAAATTTGAAACATGCCTTTCAGTAATCTTCACAAGTTCTAGTTCTGGTCAGATACACCTTTCCATGATACAAGTTCACCATCTAAACTACAAATCACCAATCATCGCTAGTTGAGCATGTAGACACCTAAAAATGGTCGATGCTTGCGGAATCATACTTTAACATTTGCGCATTGCCTCATTTTAGGTTTTTGCATCACATTAACATTTCTCCTATGATTCGCACTTGGTCTTTATCATTTGCGAATATTGAGTCATTCTTCTACATTCTTCATTCATCTTGCCTTCGAATTTGGTCTTGTCAACAACAATCTTCAATCATGATTTTGGTCAATCTTATCCTATCATATCAATGTTCGTGCTCATTTGTCATCATTTTGGACATTGTCAATCCTAATTAGGGTTTTGTCTTCTTATCAATCCTTGTCATTTTCAAATCTTGTCATCTGGCGATCGATTTATCATCAATCCTTATCATTTTCAATCTTGTCATTTTACGATCGATTTGTCATTGATCGTTGTCATGTTCGATCTTGTCATTTTGCGATCGATTTTGTCATCGATCGTGGTCATTTCCAATCTTGTCGTCTTGCAATCTATTTTGTCATCGATCATCGTCTTTCTCAATTATGTCAATTTGGATCAATTAGTCATTGTTCCTTGTCAATTGGCGCATTTATCAATCAAATCATTTATCACATTGGTCCTTTGTTAAATCAGAATCAAATCATGACATTAATTATCTTCAATCATGACCTAATTGTCATTTTTGCATTGCTAATTCATCTTTTAGGGTTTCATGATTTAATCATTTAACCTTATTTGTCATTTTCTTCCTTTAGGATTAATAAATTACTTATTTATCCTAAGTCTTCTCATTACAATTAAATCTTTATTTAATCGGCTAATCATTCCTCTTTTTGTAAATTAATTAATAAATGACAAATTATTAATTAATTTACCTAATTTCTCCTAATTCATATTTTCCTATTTTTCATCAATTTCTAATTCCTAATTTTCCTCTTTTTCTAATTTTCTAATTTTTTTAATTTCTAATTTCTTTTCCCTCCTATTTCATCTCCTAATTCCATGGGAATGACATTTCAATTTGTCATAATTTGTCATAATTGACAATCAATCAATTTTGACATAGCAATTTGTCATAATTTGTCATAATTATCAATCAATCAATTTTGACATAGCAATTTGTCGTAATTTTGTCAAAATTATCAATCAATCAATCTTGCATAGAAAGTGCAAATTTGTCATAATTTGTCATGTTTGTCATTCTTGATTTGAAATTGCCATTCGAATCAAATTCATGCTAATCTTGTCATTTCTCCAATTTGTCTATAAATTGGATGAATTTATTCAATCCCACCCTAATCACTTTTGCAACCTAGCCCCTAATCAGATTATCGAATTTCTAATCAATCACGCTTCGAGTACTTTTGAGCAATTTTCTTACCTACTTGCTTTCAATCATGTATGTGCACTTGTAGGTGAAATCCACAACCAAACTATTTTAAGAGGAAAGAAGAACAATGGAGCCGAATGAAGGAAGCATTCAGATTTACATTTGGTTTGCATAATCTTTAGTTTTGAATGCTTTGTCTTTATGTCTTTATTGAGTGTGTTTAGGATAGATCGTTACATTTGAGCTTTCATGATTGGGCTAGATTAGTGTTTTGATTTGCGTGTGATGATTTCTAAATTCCTAGCTACATTAATTGGTGAACCCGATGTGAACACTAACCATCTAACCCCTTAACTATGTTTTTGAGTGCTTTCAAGTTGATTTGCAGGCCCAAAAAAACCAAAAACAGGGTCGTGCAGGGTTTTTTGGGGACTTCTGTGCTTGTGTAAGACAACTTGCACCTATGTTGAACATTTTGTTCTTGTGTTAATGACATTATGTGCCTATGTCATGGGTTTTGCACCTGTGTCATGACTTCTGTGCCTGTGTCAAGTCCAGAATAGAGGTAAAAATACAGTGTTTTACTTGAAAATTGTCTTGTTTTTGCATTCTGTTTTCTATTTTTTGGTTTGTGGTACTAATTATCTGTGCAAAATCTTGGCATATGCATGGCAAAGACAACAAATCAAACTACTAACATGTTTTATGCAGAATCAATAGTCAAAGAATAAACACCTCAAATGTCTAACTTGGGTTTTGCAGGTTGCCTTGGAGAAACAACTAAACTTGGTGTTTGTCTTTAATGTTTTAGGCACCTAGTGATTTCTAAATAGGTTGGAATGAACATTTTTTTGCTTTGATTGTTGAGTGTGACATTGGAGTAGGAGAGTATGCTCTCATCCTTCTTAGGGTGATAAGAAATCCAGATCTTCGATACCATGCTCGTGTCTTTGATTGTGTGTCACCTTTAGAGGGCCTGCCTTCCTGACCACTTTGCTTTTGCAAGCAAGTGATAATCATGAGAAGGGAATGACCCAAACTAAGTACGGCTAGAATACCTTGGCATTCTAATTCACTATAAACAAATACCTGATGAGCGAAAGCTTTGAAGGAAGCGTTACTTGGGAATTGTAGTTACTTGGGAAGTGATGACCCTTGAACTCTTTCTCATATCAACATCTAAGTAGGGCCTCATGGTCTAAATCATGCTTGCGCGACTACATTTGTTTGGTATCTTGGTGGGCTTAATGTCTCAATCACACTTGCGTGACATCAAGGAGTAACACTTAACAGAAATCCTTACAAAACACCTTGTTTTAGAGGCCAAAAAACCTTTCTAGTTGCTTGAGAAGGACAAGTTCAGATACTTGGAAGAGATACTAAGTTTGCCATGGGGAGATTTCCATGGGGACTGATGCTTGGCTGCCCTGAGAAGTGAGTGCTGTGGAGGGGAGCCCGTGGGGTCAAGCATCTATGTATTCTCCTTGAATCCCATAATGAGTCTACCTCTCAAGTACCTAATGTCCTTGCCTACCATAAGAAATGTGGGAATGAGCATGATTGTCTTGAGTCTAAGTTGAACTATCTTGTATTATTTGCTTGTCAAAAGTTGAATTGTATCTCATTTTAGAAAAACAAGACAAATTGTTTCAAAGCAAGGTTAAACCCAAGAACATTTTCATCCAATGAAATTCAAACACACCTCGAAACATGGTTGTCAAACATTGTTTCAAAATTTTGTCTCAACATGCATGTCACTTACATTTAATTTCATCCTAGGTTTCATTTTGCAAATTTCATTGTCAACTACCAAGGTTAGGTTCCATCTAAGTCATACTCCTTTGCATATCAATAAGGGTCATCCATTTGCATGTGTCCTTTTGCATTAGAGTAATATCATTGTCATACATTCATATTTGCATATCCAAGGTCTCTTCATTAAGCTTAGGTCATTATCATGTCATATTAGGATCACTTGCATAGCAATTGTCCCTTTGCATATAGTGTCAAAGCTAGGTCTTGTCATACTTGAGTAATCCAAATCTTTGATAAACCTTAAGTCATTGTTAGGAATTCTAGACCTTTTCAAACCTTTTGTCCTTTTGTCATCAATGTCATTTCATCAAACCTAGCTTAGTATCCAAGCATATAGGGGAGACATTGTCATTTTGTCCTTTTGTCACATGGTCCTTTTGTCCTTTGAGGTCTAGACATTATTTCAATTTCCTAAGGGTCTCTTTTTAGATTTGCATTCCAAAAAGTTTGTCAAAATCTTCAAAAACAACCAAAAACATAGATTGCATTCTTGCCATAGATTGCATTTTCATCTATTTAGTTTGCATTTAGTTTCATATCATACATTATCCTTGACAAATTCCAAAAAATATTGCATTTGCATAGTGACATGTCTATTGAAACAAGGTTCCAAGCACCAATGATGAAACAAAGTTTGACATATCAACCGACAATGCAATCACAATTCTATCCAACCCAACAAGGAGGCAATATCGATCAAACTCTTTATGATGAAACAAGTCTCCAAATACAAAAACTATAGGAGAAACTAGCTCAAGAAAATGAGATATTGGAACAAAGAGTGAGAAACATTCAGAAGAATAGATCACAAACATCCAAAATGTTTCAAAAATTTCCAAGTCAAAATCCAAATATTGAGCCAATTGATGTAAGATCTCTTATTGAACGATCAGACATACCAGCTCTCCTCTCACAAATAGAGATGATGAAACAATTTCAAGAAAAGAGACAACAATATTATGTGCCTTCACAACAAGAACAAGGAGGTGTTTACTATCAATCAGATTTTCAACCAACACAACCAATGGTCCAATTTCAACAATATGTCCAACCAACTATACATTGTCCACAAATAGTTCAACCAATGGTGGAATATCAACAAGTTCAATCAACATATCAATGTCAACAACCCCAACCAAACATTCAAATACAACAGTTGCAACATGCACCAAGCCGAATTTTGAACATGTCAAACAAATTTGATCAACATCTAGTTCGAAATCAAAACATGACATCAAACCAAGACCAAATTCTTGCCAAACAAGTTCAAATTCTAGATACAACTATATCAAAACCTCGAAAGAAAGGTGGCTTTATTGCAAGACTCTTAAGGAACCTACCAAGTGAGTTCTTTGAAGAAGATAAAGATAATACACTTATGTCTAGCAATGCCTCATCCCCTCACAAAAAAATTGACTCTCTAGTGGCATCTATCCCTACACCTCTAGAAGTTTCACAAGAACCTTCTATATTGTCCTCATCAAACAATACACCCAAGGATGCAATTATCCAAGAGCTATCCATAATTGATTGCCAAAATAATCCAATTCATGATGCACATCCTTGTCATGTGTCAGAAATACAAGACCCAATGCCACCATGCACTTTATTGCCATTACCTATTTTAGAGGACCCAATTCGAAGTCCCTCTTCCTCATGTTCAAGCATTGATTCCTTGTCAGAATGCATAAAAAATGTTCAAAGTGCATTTCCTTCATGCCAAAGCATTGATTCCTTGTCAGAATCCCCCATGCATATCCAAAGTCCAACCTCATGTCAAGAGGATAATTTAGAGCATGAAGAAACATGTCTTGAAATAGATCAAGATCAAGATTTTGAAACCTTATCATCCCATCCAATTGTTGATCAGGACCCCATCTTCCCAGACACTCATGACGATTTCCCCATTCTTGTCCATCCTATCCAAAGTCCTATTGACACTCCATTCCCCGAGCAAGATCAAGATATCCCAGTCCATCCAATCCCAAAAGATCCCCTTCCATTTCATGAAAACAATATCCTTTCAAATCCCATGGACATTCCAAATATCCCTTCCATCCTTTCTGATGATCCCATTGAAAGTCAAGAGCAAAGCACCTTTAAAGAGGATTCCAATGATCTTCCTCCTTGTCAAGATCAAATTATTCCTTTAAATCCTCCACAAGATCCTTTTGTTCCTCCATCTCCTTGTCCTAATGCTCCATATACACTCCAAGGTCTCATTTCTTTTGATGATCCCATTATTTCTCCCATTCCATCTTTTGAAGAGCCTATCATTGAACCTAGTCCCCCTCACAATCCTAGTCTCCCTCATGATTATAACGTATCAGTGCAAGATGTTCATGAACCCT
This sequence comes from Cryptomeria japonica, assembly GCF_030272615.1. Taxonomy (NCBI): domain Eukaryota; kingdom Viridiplantae; phylum Streptophyta; class Pinopsida; order Cupressales; family Cupressaceae; genus Cryptomeria; species Cryptomeria japonica. Next base: position 511,572,780 of record NC_081415.1, on the reverse strand, counting down.
CGACATGCATAATGGGTTCTTCCACTTTGGTCCAATCTGATCCACTTCAAGATCATGTTATTTCTCTCATACCATATCCACCTCATAATGGACTCGCATCTTCTTCCCAAAGAAAAGAGTATCCTACAAGTCAATATATTCATAAAGGCAAAGGAGTAGACCTTCACAAGCAAGAACCCCTTCATATCAAAGAGTATACTAATGGTCATGGCTACAGAGCTCACACTCAAGGCATTGGTATCCCTTCAAAGTCAAAATCCAAATGTCCACCTTCCCCATCATCGCTTCCATCCATTCTAGGTCCCTATATCCCTCCATCCTCTATGCAAGATCAGCAAAGGCACACATCTTGGAGAACCTTCCATCCATCCCACATGCCTCCATATCATTCCCATCCACACCAACATTCATTCCCTCTTCCAAGCAATTTGGATGCCAAGTATAAAAGTCATAAGTTTAGCAATCCACATGTATTCAAGGATCAACATGTCCAATATAATCGACATGTCAAAACAAAGAACAATATGATCTATAAAGAAAAGGAGAAATCCAAAAGGCCACAAAGGCCCACTGAGCAAAATAAAGAAAATTCAAAATATATATGGGTTCCTAAATCCCTTGTGCAAGTTATGCGTTCCAAGGAACCACAAAAGCATGAAAAATCAAAAACCATGTGGATCCCCAAGAAGCTCCTTGAAGCACAAAAGCCTAAAGAAACAATCAACTTGGCATCCAAAATTGTTATTCCTCCATCCAAACCTTCCAAGTCTATTTCTCCACCACCTTCTTCATTCATTTTTGGCCCTTATGTCCGCAAATCCTAGCTATTCCTTCATCAAAATCTTCATGTCCAAAACCCACTCTTCCCCCATCAGTCCATCACCCCTCAAGGTGTGTGCCAATGTTGATCTTGCCAACATTTCCATCCAGTGAAGCCCAATTCTTCCAGTACCCTATCCATTATCCAATGCATATTTTCCATCGTTCGATCCCTTTGGTCCAATCCTTTGTATAAATCCTTGCCTTAGTTTCATCTCATTTTCCATGTCCTTATCCTACCAACGTCTTTGAGCATACTTTTAAAGGTCATGGTCCATTTTTTTTTTTCAAGGCTACTATCCAAACAAAAAGACGCTTGAGTCCTTCTTCCATCCCCTATCATGTGTCCATCTTCTATTGAAAAAATCAAAATTCAAAAAAAAAAAGTTCAAAAAAAGAAAAAAGAAAAAAGTAAAGCAAAAATAATTCATCCACTGGTGAAAACCTAGCAAACAGGTGCCTTGGGCAAGTACCATGATGAAAACCTGGCAAATAGGCATCATGCGTAATCTATGAACTTCTTGCACACCGTACTTGGGGGTAGGTTTTATCCTATCATATCCTTTTGTCCTTCATTGTTCCATTATCCTATCAAACCCCTATCATTACCCCTTCCTTGTCCTATCATCCCTCATGTCCATTTCCCCTTTTCCACCTTTGATCTTGACAAGGCTGAGGATCTTCATGAGCATCATGCATCTTGTTTGTAGCTTTTAGTCCATCATAGCTTTTGGTCTTTATCCATTTTCTTATTATAAACTTTCATCCATATTCCCTAGCTTATTGCAACTTTCTGCCACTATCCCGTATCCTATCTCGACCTTTAGTCCATGTCCCTTATCCATTCTTGGTCTTGCTTATCCTATCCATATCTTATCACTATCCATACACTCTTTCCATCCCTTGATCTTGATCTGACATAAGGACGCAAAATTTAAACATATTTTTCAAAAACCTCTTGACATGTCCCTCATGCCATTTCACTGCTTTACATTGTCATATCCAGTCTCTTGTCCCATCACACAATAGCCCTTGAAAATTGCATCCGTATTGTCTCCATAATAAAAGGCCTTTGTCTTCCCTCTATCCACCAACATTTCAGAAAGCCTATTTATTCACTTGTCATATTCCTTGCCTTGCTAGACACTGGGGGCAAAAATCATAAAAAATTGAAAAAATGTCCTGAAATAAAAACAAAAAAATTGGAAAATGTCTGAAATAATTCAAAAAAAATTGAAAAATGTCCTGAAATAATTCCCTAAAAATCAAATAATGTCCTGAAAAAATTCCAAAAAAAAAATCAAATAATGTCTTGAAATAATTCAAAAAAAATTGAAAAATGTCCTGAAATAATTCCCTAAAAAAAAAATAATGTCCTGAAAAAATTCCAAAAAAAAATAAAAATAATGTCCTGAAAAAATTTCAAAAAAAAAAAAAATCAAATAATGTCCTGAAAAAATTTCATAAAAATCAAATAATGTCCTGAAAAAATTCCATAAAAAAATTGAAAAATGTCCTGAAAAAAAAAAATGAACACAAAAACATTATAAAACTTGAAAAGAATTTTGCAATAAATTATCCCTCTTTGTGCATAAGACAGATCACTGAGCATCCCTCCAATGACACGCAATCACACATGGTGCTTTAATGAAATCATGCGTTAATAGATGAACTTTTTTCGATCAAACCATACATTCAAACTGATCGCAATTGTCATATCAATCGAATATCACCTTCAAAATCATTTTTCCTTGTTCCTACTATCATAGGTCTTATACAAGGTGTGGTATACTCGAAACCAGATTGTATCTTGTCTTAGACGGGGTACCACATGTCCTGAAACCAGATAGCATGATCGTCTTATTAGCACTTTCAACTTTTGACAATGAAGATCAAGATGTTTGTTTGACTTGGTTGAATTTGTGCAACTTATCTTTTATTGATTTATCTTTGATCATGTTCCTATGTTGCTCGATGATGTCACTGAGTGATTTAGAGTGACTGGGATGGTTCATGGTCCCTTTCTTTTTTTGATTGCGATTGTTGTTTGTCTGCGATGTGTCTGTCTTTTGCAAAAAAGGGTTGCATTTCAGCTCTAGCCTTCAATGCCATGATGCTACACATCCATTTTGCTACATAAAAATAAAGGTTCTCACCTACAAAGTGCATTACTGAAAGCAAGTTTTTCTTCATTTCTAACTGTCCTCTATCTCATTTCTTCTTAATAACACTTCTTCCGTCAGTTCGGATAGTCAGTTCGGTCTAGTGCTCCGATCTCCACACATGCTACATCCTGCATTCATTGGTTAGTACATTTGCATTACATCGAGTATCACATCAAGCATTTTATCCATTCCATATTATAAATGCATCAAAAACACATAAAAATACATCCATACATGTTCATCAATATTGCATAAGTCATCCATACATGGAAAATAACCATATGTCATCACATATTGCATCCCATCATATCGATGCATGTCATATCATATATCACAATAATATCAGAGTACAAAACTGGACTGTCTATCCTAAGTATGACCCGCAAGCTGACTATATAATATCACACTACATAATGTCCACTGTCTGTCATAAGGAGCACGTGCCTCTGTCACTGGGTGCTCCCTCTGTCCTCCTCATCCCTGCAATCTCCCACAAGCAATCCAAATTCATGAAATTGAAAACATGGGTTTTTTAGATACATACCGCTGCTCCCGCATCATCTGGTCATCTGTAGGTGCGTACACATTCTCCGAGGTGATCTACCATTGGAATGTTCGCCATCTCTCTGCAAGTGTCCTTGTCCAGAGCAACAAATTCTCCTCTTTGGCTAGTGCAAATGAGCTCTTTTCACTTTCTTGGTCCCATTTATAGATCTTTGTCAGTGCATAGATGGACGTGCATCCTCTCCATCTTATGTTGGTCACAGTCTTGTGCACCTTAAATTTCTTGTCCTTCATGCATCCGATCTCCGATTGTCAGTCCGTTCGATCCTATCATTTTTATCGATCAATTGGCCTCTTTTCTGCATGTTTTCGGCCAATTTCTTGAGGGGGCATGCATATGTCATTATTATTGTCTGGGGCATTTTCATTATTGTTCTTTGAAACAACGCTTAAAATCGCATTGTCTCAAAGAGGGGCAAAATGTAGACACCTAAAAATGGTCAACGCTTGCGGAATCATACTTTAACATTTGCGCATTGCCTCATTTTAGGTTTTTGCGTCACATTAACATTTCTCCTATGATTTGCACTTGGTCTTTATCATTTGCGAATATCGAGTCATTCTTCTACATTCTTCATTCATCTCACCTTCGAATTTGGTCTTGTCAACAACAATCTTCAGTCATGATTTTGGTCAATCTTATCTTGTCATATCAATCTTCATGCTCATTTGTCATCATTTTGGACATCGTCAATCCTAATTAGGGTTTTGTCTTCTTATCAATCCTTATCATTTTCAAATCTTGTCATCTGGTGATCGATTTGTCATCAATCCTTATCATTTTCAATCTTGTCATTTTACGATCGATTTGTCATTGATCGTTGTCATGTTCGATCTTGTCATTTTGCAATCGATTTTGTCATCGATCGTGGTCATTTCCAATCTTGTCGTCTTGCAATCTATTTTGTCATTGATCGTCGTCTTTCTCAATTATGTCAATTTGGATCAATTAGTCATTGTTCCTCATCAATTAGCACATTTATCAATCAAATCATTTATCACATTTGTCCTTTGTTAAATCAGAATCAAATCATGACATTAATTATCTTCAATCACGACCTAATTGTCATTTTCGCATTGCTAATTCATCTTTTAGGGTTTCATGATTTTATCATTTAACCTTATTTGTCATTTTCTTCCTTTAGGATTAATAAATTACTTATTTATCCTAAGTCTTCTCATTACAATTAAATCTTTATTTAATTGGCTAATCATTCCTCTTTTTGTAAATTAATTAATAAATGACAAATTATTAATTAATTTACCTAATTTCTCCTAATTCATATTTTCCTATTTTTCATCAATATCTAATTCCTAATTTTCCTCTTTTTCTAATTTTCTAATTTTCTTAATTTCTAATTTCTTTTCCCTCCTATTTCATCTCCTAATTCCATGGGAATGACATTTCAATTTGTCATAATTTGTCATAATTGACAATCAATCAATTTTGACATAGCAATTTGTCATAATTTGTCATAATTATCAATCAATCAATTTTGACATAGAAATTTGTCATAATTTTGTCAAAATTATCAATCAATCAATCTTGCATAGAAAGTGCAAATTTGTCATAATTTGTCATGTTTGTCATTCTTGATTTGAAATTGCCATTCGAATCAAATTCATGCTAATCTTGTCATTTCTCCAATTTGTCTATAAATTGGATGAATTTCTTCAATCCCACCCTAATCACTTTTGTAACCTAGCCCCTAATCAGATTATCGAATTTCTAATCAATCACACTTCGAGTACTTTTGAGCAATTTTCTTACCTACTTGCTTTCAATCATGTATGTGCACTTGTAGGTGAAATCCACAACCAAACTATTTGAAGAGGAAAGAAGAATAATGGAGCCGCATGAAGGAAGCATTCAGATTTACATTTGGTTTGCATAATCTTTAGTTTTGAATGCTTTGTCTTTATGTCTTTATTGAGTGTGTTTAGGATAGATCATTACATTTGAGCTTTCGTGATTGGGCTAGATTAGTGTTTTGATTTGCGTGTGATGATTTCCTAATTCCTAGCTAGAGAGCGATCCAATCAAAATATCTCTGCTTTACTTGTTAAAGTCCTATTTCACAAAGATTACTTCCCTACTAGTAAACCCTATCTTTCGGTAAACCAAATCACTTATATGCTAAAACAAAACATCAAGCACATTAGGAACATCATTTGACAACACAAATAATTAATCATGTCATCTATTCATAGAATCTCAATCTCTTCATCAAAAATATACTTCTATCATTTTACCGGTGTAGTCATCAGTCTTCAACTACATTAACTCATCTGCATCAGTTATGCCAAAAGCCTACAATATCCCCCTTTGGCATTGATGACAACACCAATCGCATATACAATCAAAGTAACCTCATCATCTGCAACTTGCTTGCTAGTTTCACATCATCTATCACTCCCTCCTTTTGTCATCTCTCCCCTAACCAATGCTTCACTCAATCTGATCTTCATCTTCCATATCTAATTTATATTCTTCTCCCCCTTTGACAACAATGGCAAAGATGTAAATGTATCACTTGTCTTCAATTCTACTACTACCTCTTCCATCATCTTTGCTACATAAATCATAAAAATTATAATAGAGTATTAAATCAGAACTTTACATCAGACTTGAAATCTATCGACTCATTTATGACCCAGTTGTTTCCTTCTCGAGGTCCTCTTGCAATCTAATTTCCTTGCTTCGATCTAGGTGCCAACAAATCCCTAATCTTTCATTTTCATTCATTCTTCCTCGAGCAACATCAATTTGTTATTGACTTGTGACTTGTGGTTGTTTCATTTAATGTCGACTAACTGCTTCAACAACCATGTTGATAGAAACTTCACCGACCTTTGCATGCTCGCCACCTCAGCTCCATGTGGCATCACATCAACATACACTCATGTCACCCACACAAGGTTGATTTAAACTTGAACACCTAACAAACTCATACTGGCACACGCCCTTACCGATGAGACCTTCTCCTGCTACTAACCGGTAGTATACACTACACCGATAGCACAACTTCACCTCCTATGGTTTTTGATCTCTTTGTCACTCTGCCTCTCTATCAAAAACATTATCACAAACAAATAGCCAGGCTTTATACTGATTACAACTTGTCATGCCAACACACAACTTCATATCACCTCTTACCGGTGATGTTACTGACAGTCTTAATACCTATTTGTCTTCCACCATACTGGTTGATAAGCCTTCATGTTAATCTTCCTTATGTCGGTTCAATCTTCTTCATGACAAGTTGACATACCCTATGGTGCTTAAATTTTTTTCTATCAATTATTGTCCTTCCCCACTTTGGAATATAAAGAGCTGTCATAGCTGTTCACATTGCATTTTGTTGTACTTAAAATTTTTCCTCTCAATTATTGTCCTTTCCAACTTTGGAATATAATGAACTGTTGTAAGACCGAAATGTAGGAGAGTGAAACTAAAAATAATGTATAAAGTGGGTCCAATCACTAATTTAGTTTATCCTTGCTCCTAATAAATCGCAATTGGAATAAATCAGCTCATTGCTCAGGCTCCATCAATAAAGTTTCTTTTGACATCAAATTGTTGTCCTTCCGATCAGAAAAGGCCAAAACAATAAGAAAAAATTAGTGATACATCATGAAACGTTCACATGGCATTCTAGATATTCTGGTTAAAGCTTTCTCCCATCCTTGTCTTTGTACAAAATGTCAAAACAATGGTGTAGACATTGGATCGAACAACTACTCATAGAAGGAAAAATGCTATAAATGTTCACATTGCCGTCTAGGTATTCTGGTTAAAGCTTTGTCCCCTGCAATTGTCAATAGTTATTTAATTTATTAAAAGTTTATTTAGTTTATTAAAAGTTTATTAATAAATTTTACATATATTTATACTTATTTAATTTATTCTTTGTAGTTAGATTTTTAGGACATTAATGGAGTAGTGCAATTTTATTAGGGAATCCTTTATGCAAGCATAAAAAAGAAGCCTAACATTGCAATTTTTTCTATTTAATAATTAAATTAAAAATCATAATATAATTATATTATGTTTTTTAATTTATATTCTAATTTTTAATTTAATTATTAAATATAATAAACTATCTTGTCAAGGCTCCCTTTTGATGCCTATATAGACAAGTCCATAGACAACTCCATTTATTGGTACCCATAGTGCACATTTATTGGGGCATTTGTGCATAAGTATTGGTCATTTTTGAGGTGGTTGTCAAGGCTCCATTTTGATGCCTATATCTTAAATACATAGTTGAAATATGATTTGATCTCTTTAACACATAAACCAACTATGATAAATAAAACCAATCAATGAATTACCCCCAAAAATGATCTCAACATTTGCCAAATGTTGCACATTCCTTGATATTGCCCCATTTTACATATTCATATAACATAGCCTATTTTTTCAAATTCAAATTCTTGTCAAAGGGGTTGTTTTCTATTGGTTAAAGAATTGAGTTCTCATTGTGGAGATCGAAGTTCAAATACCAGAGGGACATCTAATATGGAATTCAAAGTTCTGACTCTTAGTCTTCCACAGTTGGCTTCTCGTGGTCTTCTATAGGTTGATTCTAGTGTGGTTGCTCAAAATGAACTAACGATCTCAAGGTGATGCTTGTACAAGAAAAATATTTGTAAATGATCTGGAATATAAAAAAAAAAATCAAATTCTTTCTAATATAAAAATATAGCACTTAAGCAAAAAATTCATTTTTCAATTTGCATAATATGCATTTAAATATTCAAATTAACAACAATAAGAATATAGTGTATCTTTAAAAGAAATTAAAAAATGATAATAATACATCTAGCAATCATTAAAAATGTATGGTATAAGATTATGTAATAAACAATTATATTTATTCAAAAGTAATTAAAGCATCTTATTTCTTACTTTTAACTTTTTTAATATTAAAATTATTATAATAATATGTACTATTATATATAAAATAAAATTAGCTTTCGAAACAATCAAATATATCTTTAAAAAAAATGGAAAACTCATGTCTACTACCACTACAATCTTGTTTGTTTTATTGAAGACAAAAGATGCTTTAAATTGTTGAGCAAAAGAAGGCTTACTATTACTATTCCTAATTAAGTAATTATTTTTAATCTATTTAAATTCATAGACACAATCATATTATATTACTATCTCATTATTATTCTCAAAAGGAAACACATATATATCAAGTACCATTGCAGTGCATATGTCTCCATATTTTCCACTTCCACTACAACCATTCATCCCATTTTTTAATACTTTTTAGTATTGAACTAATTATATTATTTATTTATATTCTATTCAACTTTTAGTTATCAATTTATTGGTGAAGTCTAGATGAAATAGATAATAGATTTATCTCATTAAGGCTCACTAAGTTTGTATGACTCCTTATGCCTAATTTGTAATATCCAATGAGCTAGAAGTAAACTCATAGTTTCACATATTATTCCATTATCTTTTAGGTCTCTAATGGTTAAACTCTTTATATTAAAAATCAAATTATTATAGGAATTATTTTGATTGTGAAAACTATTATAGGTTTGAGAGCTACCATAATATTTTATTATTTCTCCAAGATAATGGTCGACTTTCATCCTTGTAAGCTCATCGATCACTTGTGTAAGAATCAAGTCTTCAATTGTTCTAATTTTAATGTCAATCAAGAAGTTAAATCCTAGATTCAAATTATATGCATAATGGCACCATTTTCTAATTGACTAACTATATAGTAGTTGTACAGACTTAATTTTCTACTTGTTATTCAAAGAATGAATTTATAAAAGGCTACGTCATACTAAAAATAACATGATTACTATAGAGTTAACCTATATTAGGTATCATAGGGGTAGGATAACCTTTTTCCAAGGTCTAGAGATACATTAATTGTTTCTACATTTGAAGAATAATCTTTTCTATAGGGTTTAGTAGAGGTTATTTTTTAGTATAATATTAATAGTTGGGTTTGACATTATAGAATATCCTAATTAATGTAAAGATACCATACCTCTCCTTATTAAATGATCCTTCTATTGTTATAAAATTACTACCCCTAAGTATGGTATATCTACAGTATCCATAGTCACTTACATTATACTTTAAATAATCTAGTTAGGATCCAAAACATTAACATATGCTTGAACAACGTATGCGACAATTTTAGTATACGAAATTACTATCTTTTTGAATCATTTGTGAAATATAGTGTTGAAAAAAATTACAAACTCATTAGAAACTCTTTTGTTGAACACTTAATAGGACTGAGAGGGGGGCAAATCAATCCAGAACTTTGAAAATAGTTATCGATAAAGTTATTTAATATCAACACTTTAATCATCGACACATCAAACAAAAACACATTAACACATGAACACTAGATATACATGGAAAGCCCAAATAAGAAAAACCATGGTGAGAATCTAACTCACAATATAATAACAATGTTTACAACTTTTTACACTTTAAGCCAAGGAGCACCAACACCTAAAGGACTTACACAACTAAGGTGCACTACCTTAGGCAAGATACAAAGGACTTGTGCAACTTAAGAACACTTCTCGACGACAAGATACAAATTGTTACCAAATGACCCACTGTCAATCAACAATGAATGAAATAGCTGAATTGAAATTGGAATGCTTATTCTCATCATGAAATTGTCCTTGAATAGTAATAAAGCGACCAATAACATGGAAAACATCTCTAATAGTCTCCAATGTCACAACGCTCTATCTTCCAGAATATATCAGCTTCAAAGCTCTTCTCAAACTGACTATTTCATCACCACAAACTCAAATATGCTTGTGAATCATTCACATATACTTCTCACATAATTCACTTCTCATCCATTCTCGCTTGAGATAATCATTAGTTAAAAAATATTGAACTATAATAAAACCATCATTGACATTGTTTTTTTAATGATTCTTCTAGAAGGGTTTAAGATTAAATTATATTGCAAATTATTATGAGAGGATAAAAATTAGTGCTATTGATATTATCAAATGTCGCATAGAGTGTTGTTATTCACTTTTGACAAAAGTTAGTAAGTTTCTACATTATCGGCTATTAATTGATTATTAATAAGAAATTTTAATTAATAATAATAATAATAATTTATTAATAGGTGCTATACTATAGTATCTATTATGAAATTTGGGGTCAAACTGAGTGGAAAGTCCTCACTTCCCCCAATTCGCAATATCTCAAACCTAGAAAAGGGGAGATTTACCATTGAAATCCTAGACCTTATTAGTGACCATAACATTAACCTTATGGCAATGACATTAGTAGGAAAATTTATGGAGCCTAGTCCAAATATTGATATTGTTAGGGCATTTGCTAAACGTAAATGGTCATTGAAAGGAAAAGTGGAGATTACAACTATGCCAAAAGGGGATTTGTCTTTGGAATTCTCATGCAAGGAAGACACGTCAAGGGTGATTTATGATGGTCCCTGGTTGGTTGGTAAAGCTACACTAGCTCTTCAAAACTGGGCACTTGAGATGGCACTCAACGAATCCTTTTTTGTCCAGGCACCGGTTTGGGTTAGATTGCGAGGGCTTCCTGAAGAATTATGGGTGGAAGATGTGTTTAAAGGAATCAATAACTCATTTGGTGAACTCCTCTTGATGGACTCCACAGCTACGGCCAAAAGAAGACCTACTTTTGCCAGAATCTGTGTTGGAGTTACACAAGGAAAAGACATGCCTCTATCCATTGAAATCAACTCTCAATTGGGAAAATGGAACCAACCTCTAGAATATGAAAGCATCCCCTTCGACCGCTTTCATTGTAAAAAAGTCGGACATATAGCAAGGAAATACCCTCTATAGATAGCCATACTGAAAGAAAAGAAAGAAAGGATGTTACAGTGGAAATCTACAAACCCTATTAAGCAAATAAAGAATAATGAAAAAGAGAGAAGTCTCGAAGAGGACCAGAATATTATTATCCCACACATAGCAGAGAAACACACTAACAGTAATGAGGATATACCAGATATACCTTTAAATGATAAAGGTAAATGAACCAAACAGGTAAAGGTATTAAAGGTCAAAATGATACAATTCAGGAGGATCAAAAGAGTGATAACCTAGAAGAATGAGAAATACAAGTAGTAATACAGAATAATGAGGAAGCTGATTTGAACCACATTGTAGAAAATACCAATGGAGCAAGCCTCAACAATGAGTTGGAAGAATCTCAACAATGCTTGATCCTTGGAAGTATCTTGCTTTTAGGATCACAACAATCTATAGATCCAGTTCAAGAAACCGACCACCTATCACCTACAACCTCAATGCTTAAAGCAAGATGGGAAGATGATGATGTTGGGGACAAGCAGCCAACTACTCAAGAAGAAGATTACTACATGAATGAAGGAGTAGATAGAAAGAGAGGGAGCAAAAAAGGGCCTAACACAGTACCCTAGGCTAACTCTGTCAAAACAAGATACCATAGTAAAGCTGACATGGGTTTCATCCCATCTCCTCTAGGAAGTAAAAGAGCAAGCCAGATCAGAGATCAAGAGGCTAGTAAGAACATAGCAGATGGTACTCAAATGACCGTCAATGAGGTATGTTCCCTACTCAAGAAATGAAATAATCTCATGGAATATACATGGACTAAATAGCCCACATAAACAAGATGTTCTAAAAAATTCAGTTAGAGATCATAGACCGAACATCATTATTATCCAAGAAACTAAAATTAGTAAAGAGAAAGTTGAAAAAATTAAGCTTTTTAATTATGGTGAACTTTGTGGGGGAAGCTCAGATGGTTCCTCTAGGGGTATAGCTATTTTTTAGAACTTTAAGAGGGTGTCAGGGGAGCTGGTCATGCAAGAAAATAATATGGATTTCATTAGGTTTAATCACATTGGGGATGGTACATCCTTACTTCTTACAAATATTTATGCCCCTAATAATAGCTAGACTTGGCAAAAGAAAATTCTAGAAAAAACTGGAGGCTATTAGTGCCCTTCACAAGGATGATATGTGGATCACTATTGGGGACTTCAATAATCCTCTCCATGATGATGAGAAGTTTGGAGGTGTCTCCTCTCAGTTGGATAGCAAAATGGATCTTTTGAACTTTATCAATAATCAAGGCCTGCATGACATTGATCTCCAAGGTGCCAAGTTTACTTGGACAAATAGAAGGATGAGGGATGATCTCATTCAAGTTAGAATTGATAGGGCCCTCGTCTCTAATGAATGGTTTAACCACTATCAATGCTCCTCTCATCTATCTCCCGTATAGGGTCTAACCACTTCCCTATAATCTTTACTGCAACTAACACCAATGTTAAAAGAAATTTCCCATTAGATTTGAAAAAATGTTGTTGGACCACCCTAACCTTGCAAAATCCATTGAGAAGTGGTGGTCTATTGAGGTCAAAGGTACAACTATGTATAGAATTGCTAAGAAACTTAGAAATGTAAAGGACAACATCAAGAATTAGAACAAGAAGGTTTACAGGGACATGTTTGCTACCAAAACTAAAACTCAGATGGAACTCAAGGAAATGTGGGATAAAATACAAAGTAGCAGATACAATGAAGTCTCTATCAATGAGGAAAATGAAGTTCTGATGAATTACCATAGGGTTATCAGAAGAGAGGAAGAATTATGGAAAAAAGATCCAGATCCCTATGGCTTAAAGCAGGGGATAGAAACACTAGATTCTTCCATATGACTAAATTGAAACACAAAGCAACTAACATAATATCTAAGTTAAAAAATGGGGAAAATGAAATTAGGAGGGATGAGGAGATTGGGAAGGAAGTGAAGAATTTGTTTACCTCTATGCTCTCGGCAGACCATGGTCTGAATGGTCAATTTCAGGACACTATCGTTGAATTCATCCCTCCTATCATTAGCAAGGAGCAGAACAAGGATCTTGTGGCAAAAATATGGTACAATATGGTACAAAGAGGGTGATATGAGTACCCCAATTAAGATCTCAACATAGCCCTATGTCGATGTCTTAAGGAATCTAGAAACAATGATAGCCACCTCCAACACCAAGGAGATATTCTTTAGAAAATAATTCTATAAATATAAGCTAGAAAGGGAATACTCTTTAAGTAAGGATAAGATGATTGAAAAAGAAATAACTTGCAACAAGTGTAAAGAGGATCCTTGGAGGAGAAGATATCTTTTGTCAAAATACATCTACCTCTAAGAGGAGTCCTGTGAACAACCATAGCATCTTCTACCAAAGAAAGAAAGGATACTAAGAATACACACCTTCCCCCTATTGCTAGGTGAAAGAGATTCTTTGATGAAAGATACACACTTTTGACCCAACATGAAGGGGTAATTTTATAATGCATATACATTTCCAAGTGAAAAAGAGGTTTTAGTCAAGGACACCCACAAATTCCCCCCAAGCATAGGAGAGATTATACAAAAACAAATGCATAATTTACTCACATGAAACAATATTACATGCAAGAAAAGACATTAATATATGTAAAATGCAATTCCAAAGAAGAGATAATCATCAAAGAGAAAGAGGGAGAGAGAGAGAGAGAGAGAGAGAGAGAGAGAGAGAGAGAGAGAGAATAAAATATTACAAATTCCCCTAAGGAGGGATTACTCATAAGAGACATACCATTTCAATGCAAATCAAAGTATGAAAAATGTAACCCCTAAAGGGATTTAGGGAAAAATAAGATAGAGGATAGAATGAAAAATGTTTTTTATTATAGAACAAATAGGTTTTGAAGAGACCTAAAACTCTTTAATAAAGAACTACATCAAAAAGCTACATAAAGATAAACAATTCCAATGCAGCCCCAAAGACAACAAAAAACCAACACAAAACCAAAAACTAGGAAAAAGATAGCACAAAGACAAAAACTAGTACAATTTTTTAAGGGCCTCAATGACTATTTCTAGGTGAGTCATGTTAAAATAAATCTTCTTTGGTTCCCAAATGTCCTCATTAGCTGATTTCTTCTTTAGATTAGCCCTTGTACTTATGCATGTTCATGTGTTGTATCCTCAATCTTTTTATCCAATGCCTCCACAACCACTTTAGCACCTTCCTATTGATTGGTTTTGAAGATGTTCAGAAAGTACAATTTTTGAGATCCCAAGAGCATCTGCAAGAAAAATACCTATCACAAGAGAAGGTTGGAGATGAAACATAAAAAAGCTCTGAAGAAAAAGATTATCATTCAGAGAGGGAATTAATAAGAAAAGTTACAATACAATCCTTATTAAAGGAGAATAGAAACCCTAAAGATGTGCAACCCTAAAGAAACCCTAAAGGGATAAAGAGTATTTAATAATTAAAATAATTATTAAATACCTACAATATTATTAAATGCCTAAGTTTAGCTTAAGCGTAGAGTATAATAGACTAATAATTAAATAAATAATTATTAGCTAATACAAGATAACTCTAACACCCCCCCTTAAGATGAAGTTAGGGAGTAGCTAAAAACACTAAATGAAGGAAAGAAAAATGCAACTACAAGAAGAAGGCAAAAATTTGGGTCCCGGCAACAAGGCCTGATGAGGTACCCAATCACAACCAAATGTCTATGAAATGGAGAAATAGAGAAAACCACATGGGAAAAACTCTACTCCAAAAAGAGATGGGAAAAAGAATGCAAAAGGAAACATGAAGGAAGGAAGGCCTTAATGAGATCCCCAAGGACAACTTCCTTCATCCCAAGCATAAAGTGCAACTGAAGATAGCGTGGAGATGCAAAAGGTTCAGTGAAGATGTCAGCAACCTGCTCCTCATTTGGAATGTACTCCAAGATGAGAAAGCCATCCTGCATCAACAGTCTGATGAAGTGCATGTGAAGCTCAATGTGTTTAGAATTTTGGTGCTCCACTAGATTGCGGGAAAGGTGAATGGCACTCTGATTGTCACACCAAAGAATAGTGGGACTACCAGGAGGGAACCCAAACTCAATCATCAATTGTCGAATCCATAAAACCTCCTAACTGGCTAACATCATTACTCAGTACTTAGCCTCTGTAGATGATAATGCAATAGTAGACTGCTTCTTCCAAGACCATGTGAGAGGACCAGAGCCAAGGAAAAAAACAAAGCCAGAAGTAGACTTTAGATCTTGAGCATCACCAACCCAATCTGAGTCAGTGAAGCCAACAATGTGAGGGGATCTTGAAGTATAGTGAATGCCAAACTAAAAAGTGCCCCAAATGTACCACAAAATAAGTTTTTCTTCTTGCCAATGGCTCTCATGGGGATCATGGGAGAACCAAGAGACAAGACCAACCACAAAATAAATTTTTGGGTGCGTATGGGTCAGGTACAACAAAATGCCAACCAACTGCCGATATAAGGTAGAATCCACAAAAGGTGTAGAACAAGTGGGAGACAAAACAAAACCTAACTGAAATAGTGTGGGTGTAGGATTGCAAGTATGCATGTCAAATCTGTGAAACATATCAAGAGCATACTTCTATTGAAGTATGGAAATCCCATCAGAAGACTGAATAACCTAGAGACCCAAAAAATAGTGCAGAAGACCAAGATCTGTCATCTCAAACTGCTCCATCAAGGCACATTGAATATCCTAAATCAAGGAGGATGAGCTACCAGTAATGATAATATCATCAACATAGAGCACAAGAATAACTATATCAACCCCATGACACTGAATGTAAATTGTAGGATCAAAATGGCAATGTGTAAAGAGTGTGGAAAGAAAGAAAGAGTCCATCTTCTCATACCAGGACCGAGGAGCCTTTTTGAAACCATACAATGAACATTACAGTCTATAAACCAAAGAGAAATCTTGCACAAATCCCTGAGGCTACTCCATATAGATCTCCTAACGAAGGTCTCCATGCAAGAAAGTAGTCTTTACATCCATCTAAAAAATTGTCCATCCCTATGAAGCTACCAGAGAAAGTACAAAGTGAATAGAATTCACGTTGGAGACAAGAGAAAAGGTCTTCAAGTAATCAATACCCTCTACCTAAGAAAACCCCTTCACAACAAGATGAGCCTTAGACTTATTAATAGAACCATCTATCGCATACTTTGTACAATACACCCACTTGCACCAAACCAACTTCCTGCTCTTTGGAAGAGAACAAAGATCCCAAGTATGATTCTTCATCAAAGAAGAATACTCCTCATCCATGGCCCTAGCCCACTCTGGGTAACCTGTCGCCTATGAAAATTTCTGAGGATCTTTCAAAATGGCATGACTTAGAATACTGGAACTAGAAGTCAATGGATGAGTACGACAAGTGTCTAAAGGATCACCTACCAGAGAATCAACAACATCAACTATAAACCGGGCCCACTTAGGTAAAGGCTAAGTGATGGGAGGTGGTGGTGATGGTGGCAGTGGTGTTGGTGATGATGGACCATCATATGCATCATCCTCAAGGAAGAAGGAATCCTCAAAAGATGAAGAGGGAGGAGGAGGTAGTGAGGGAGAAGTTGTTGATGGAGAATCCATCTAAGGGAGGTGCTCATCAAACTAGACATCCTACCTAAATAGGACCTCTCAGGAATCAGGATCAAACAACCTATAGGCCTTAATATCCTCACAGTAGCCAACAAAAATGAGTGGTTAATAGTTCTTCTCTATGGCTTTCCTTCGAGTATCTAAAATAAATGCGCAAGCCTCACTACCAAAAACACATAATGAAGAAACATTAGGCTTCACATGGGACCAAGCCTCCTCAGGAGTCAACTAGCACAATACCTTATGAGGCATCTAATTCTGAATATGAGTGGTACAATCAATTGCCTCAACCCAAAAAGTAGGTTGCATAGAATGTGACTGAAGCATACAATTGGCCATCTCCATTAGTGTTCAGTTCTTTCTCTCAACAACACCATTTTGCTGAGGGGTGTGAGGGACTGATAACTGATGCTACAAACCATGCTCGGTGTAGAAATATGTAGAAGCCTGATTCACATATTCTCTTCCATTATCTATGAATTCTCTTTATAGAAAGACCAGACTACTTCTTAACAAATGTCTTAAAGAATCAAAATGAATCAAAGACATCGGACTTGTACTTAAGAAAGTACACCCATGTGCGTCTAGAGAAGTAATCAATGAAAGTGAGCACATACTTGGACCTGAAAAAGATGGAGTCTGAAATGACATAAGATCATTGTGGATCAAATCCAAGGGTGCCTTAGCATGGGTGGCTCTGCCTGTAGAAAAAATATCATGGTGATGGTTGCCAAGTGCACAATCTCTACATACACCATCAGTATAGGATATCTAAGGGAGCCCAATAACAAGTTCTTGTGTGATCATCTTCTATAAGTATCTGTAGTTGACATGGTCAAAATGCTCATGTTGCAGTCTTCTCATTGAATCTACATGGGCAACAAGAGAAACACTTGAACCATCTAAACTCTTAAAGCCATCAAACTAATATAACCGAGAATCAAAATCAACACTACTAGTAGCCATAACCAAATTAGGATCATGGAGCTCTCTAATACCCACATCATGTGGGGAGAACTCAAATGTTTTATCAAAGCCAGAATGACAAATATGATAAACAAAGAGAAGGTTCGTCAAAATATTAGGAACCAAAAGAACATCCTGAAAAACAACTACCTGTCAAAGGAACAAAACCTGAACCTGAAACTGAAAGTTGTGGTGAGTCACCAACTACAATCTATAAAGTAGTAGTATGAGAAAATGAGGTAACAAGCTACGGTGAGCGTGTCATGTGGTGAGAAGCCCTAGAATCAATAATCCAAGTGGATAAAGAAGGAATATCTCATGTAGAAAGAGCATGTCCTTTCCTAGTAGAAGAGGAAGATGGAGGATGAGGAGTAGAAATATGATGTTGCTGCATGGTTGCCTCCAAAGCCTCAACTAATTTCCAACAACGAGAAACTCGATGACCTTCTTTGCCATAGAAAATACAAAATTCATCTGATTTCATCTTAATCTTGGAGGAAGACTCACCAAAGTTAGAAGAGTGCTCTTGTTTAGGATAGGACTTTGGTTTGTAATCAGACTTAGATGGTGGCTTGGAGGAACGCTCACTCCTAGCTAAATCCTTCTTAGGCTTCGATTTCTACTTCTTTTTCTCTTTAGATGTTTGAGAAACCAATGCTTTTGGCTTTGAGCCTGTGAGTGTCCAACTGAGATATGTGATCCTTCTCATGAGTCAAGCAATCAT
The DNA here is from genome assembly GCF_030272615.1 of Cryptomeria japonica. Classification (NCBI taxonomy): domain Eukaryota; kingdom Viridiplantae; phylum Streptophyta; class Pinopsida; order Cupressales; family Cupressaceae; genus Cryptomeria; species Cryptomeria japonica. The sequence continues at coordinate 511,554,048 of NC_081415.1, read as the reverse complement.
AGAACACATCAAAAGTAGGCATGGTGAAGTATGTACCCAATGCATCCATAGTAGAATAAAAAATGGAAGCAAATATCTTATAGGGACCTCGAAGCTTAGAGAGAATCAGGTAGATACACTTTGGGTTTGTCTTGTTCTTACCACAACTATGTAGGATAGATCCGCTAGTTTTAAACTTGTTCAAAAAGTCCTCAATGTGAGGAAAAGACTTAGGCAATAAGGAAGAGAGCTCTGCCTCAATCTGTAATGCTTTGAACTTATTGACAGTACCAAAGAGAATTTCAAATTTGGACCACATAGCCTGAGGAGTGAGCAAACCATCAGGGTTGAAAAGCACATTGTCTAAAACATGTAAGGAGATGACACCCATAGCCTCATCCATCTTATTTAGGTGTTGAAGAATCTCAAAAGGGTGTCTCAATAATGACTAATCCACATCCAAACAAGACCACAACCCTCTTGATCTGAGAAGCATCATCATACAAGCTTTCCAAAGGTGATAGTTCTAGGATGTAAGAAGCTCAATTGAAGTATTTGCCATGTGTACCTATACCTGAACCTAGACCTACTCTTCCTTTTTTTAGTTAAGTGATCTTTTAGACTAGAAAGAAGATGTAGAAGGGTTTTTTTTTTTTGTCAAAGTTTAGGTGTTCTAATTTTCAAAAGTAAATTACAGAAAATAGTAAAAGAATAACACCCCACACAATATGCAAAACAAAAAACCAGTAGAATTTGAGAACCAAAAAATAAGACAAGAGCAAAGAAAATGCGTCTGGCACTATCTTGTGTAACTTGTGATTTTTCTAGAAAAATAAATCCAAATCTGAGAAGGGCTCTCCAAGACATTTCCAACGCCTATTTGTTTTTCGAAAACAGAGTTCGTTTGCCCAAGTTATGGCTCCCAGAGTGCAGGAAAGAGCACTGACCTGGATGGCAAAAAAGAGGTACTATATGAAAAATCAGCAAATCTCACCTCTAGATCTGAGTAGGGCTCAAAAAGATCTTTCTGAGGCCTATTAATTTTTAAAAATCCGACTCTGTTTGCCCAAGTTATGGCAAAAAGAAAAATACCCCTCTTGTAGGGCATAAAGAGGGTAAAAAATTAAAAAATAAAAAATTCTTGAAAAACATCCCTGTAAGGGCCAAACTCAAATTTTTTTTATCAAAGCTAATGTTGTCCAAACTAGACAAATTTTATATAAAAATGGGGTTTTTTGGGTGTTCTGAGCTCAATGGTGAGGTTCGTTTGAGCTCAAAATGCCCAGAAACAAAAAAGATACCCCAGATCCAAACTAAAACCTCTGAAAAAAAACTGAAACCCTTGCCTCTAGAGAAAATCTTTTGAAAAGAAATCAGGAACAAGCAACAACAGATGTAATCTGTAATACCATGAAGAAGTTGAGAAAATACAACTTCTGAGATCCCAAGAGCATATCCAAGCAAAATACTTGTCATAAAAGAAGATTGGAGACAAAACACAAAAAATCTCTGAAGAAAAAGATTATCATTCAGAGAGGTAATTAATAAGAAAAGTCACAATACAATCATTATGACAGGATAATAGAAACCTTAAAGATGTGCAACCCTAAAGAAACCCTAAAAGGATAAATAGTATTTAATAATTAGAATAATTATTAAATACCTACAATATTATTAAATGCCTAAGTTTAGCTTAAGTGTAGAGTATAATAGACTAATAATTAAATAAATAATTATTAGCTAATACAAGATAACTCTAACAGGTTTCAAGCGTTCACACAATGGTATTTATACTGTCAGTCGAGATCTTAACCACTCTTTGGTTGAAGGTAACTAGAGATATACACTTTTCATTAAATTTTTGGGACTTGTTTTCCATCTTACTCAACCTTCTTTCAAAATATCTTTTTAGTTTTTCCTCCAATAGAGAAATTTTGCAATCATGATCTTTCTTCATATCACTAACTATTCCCATAGTCTTCTACTCCACCATCCATTGTTCATTAGATTCAAAATCTTGTTTATTGGTAATAGCCCTCATTTTCACATTGATATCTTTAATTTCATGAAAGAGACATTTAAACATCATGCAGTTATCAACAGTCACATCATGAGCTACAGCCAATATATCAATCATATTCTCCCTTTCTATGTCGAGGAAAGGGGAATTGGCATTGAGCTCTTTTAGGAAGGGAGGTATACCACTTCGGCTCGAAACTTGGTCAAATTTATCTTGGAGAGACTAATAAGATGAGAGGGAATCACAATGTGAGGTGGATAGGGAATGATCTGCCACATTAAGCTTGATGGCCACTATTCAAAGATGACCTAGAATTAGAGTTTGAACCTTCTAAATCCATGTTTCATTCGTATTCCTCTAAGGACAAGTTGAAATGGTCCCCTTCCTCAAAATCACTGAAAGATTTATGTACCCTAGCCAAGGGGGAGGGCAAGTTTTTGATGTGTTCATGAATGAGAAAAAGAAGAACACCATGTAAAACATGGGAATTCTTTTTTATGTGGTCCTTTATGGTTGCATTAATTCAAGCCATAAGAATGAACCATGTTCCTTCCCAAAGATGTTTGATATTAAAAAAAACATCAACTCTTACAATGAATATCCCCCAATTAAGTTAGCTAGAAGTGTCATAGGGTGACGACTAACATGAAGGGTGAGAAGAGTGCTAAGGCATTAATTTCTCACCAAGGAAAAGAGTAATATCAGTGGAACGATTTATTTGACTCTTATCAAATTGTTCTTAAATTCCTTAAATGTTTCAAATTTTCCAAGAAAATGGCAATAGCTACAGTGAAAAAATGTATGCTTACTACCTTCTTCATTCTTATTGCTGAACTTTACAAAAGGAAAAATGAAATTCTTATCATACATGAATTTTCAAAATATTCTAGTTGTGAATCTTTTTTTATCATCAATAGAATTAGGCCTTGTCTCTTGTGATTTAGGACAAGGATTGTTAGAAGAAGAATGAGTGTCATCTATTATTTTAACTATGCCTCTGTCAATGAGTCCTTGCATTTCATTAATCATTGGTAGTATGATCATTAGTTTTGTAATATGAGCCAAAAGGAGGTTTTGAAGAAGAAGCACTTTTAGCTAAACGATAAGTTTGTTATCTTACAAGATGATCTTTGAAGTCTTGAATATTAAGGAGATCATCCATAGGAGAATTATGATAATGTCCTAGGCTTTCTATGTTATCTTATGTAGGAGGATTAATAGCGACTCTAATTCCTTGTTCAAATTTTCCAAGTTCTCATTCTTTAAAACCTTGATTTGATATCATGTTAAAGTCACTCCTGTAAGAATATTTTTATTGGAAAGGATGACGAACATTATAATAAATTTATTTTGAATTGTTGGTGTAAGTGTGTTTAGAAGGAACAAAGGGACAAGTAGATGAAGGAATATCTTGTGGAGGGTGATTTAAATTTATATCATCATGCATATCCTCTTTGGTAGATTGGGTAGGAAGATCCTTATCTTCTAAGGCCTCATATTTTCTCAATGTTATTTTGGGATATAGATTATGAATGAAATGCATAAAATCATCGTCTTTACAAATATTTTGATGACTAAGATAGGCTCTATGATAATAAGGAGGATCTAGAGAGATTGGAACACCAATATTTTGATCTTACGCCCCTTGTGCTAGGGTATGTGTATGAGAAGAAGATGGTGTCATGTTTATCTTCAATGCTTCCTCTCAAATAGAAATATCATTGATAGGAGTATAATATTATTCTTCATTCACATTAGATACCTTAGGAGAGGTACAAGTATTAGGTTTTCCATTACCGTCACTAGGATTTGATATCTAACTAATTGAAAGGAAGAAATTTGGAAATTCAAAAAATGCAATATAACAAAATTCTATGGATGAAAAGAAGCAATGTGAAGTTAAAGAAACTATTATCCAACACATGATTATGATAAATATAATTAAAAAAAGAAATAATATGTGAAATAGAAAACAAATCATATCTATAAAGTGTGATTATTAATATTTAAAATCAGATGTGAAAATTAATTTGACAAATAAAGCAACCCACAAACCAAATTAACCAAAATAAATTATGGGTTTAATTCATGAATTTATGTAACTTAATTAAAATAAAATATATGAATGTAAAAAAAATAATTGAAATATTTTTAAATTAGCTTTGAAACAATTAATCCAAATTAGAAAACTCACAAGCTCAATTTTAAAATTAAAAGTTAGGGTTGTTTTTGAGATTAACCTCTAAATTTTTTAAATTCAATTGGAAAATAAACTTGTAATTGTAAATTTTAATTATAAACTGCATAAAAATTAGAGAACATAAATCAAAATTCAGGGTGTAAGGACTTGGGTTCACCAAAATGAAATGGTGAGAAATTAGGGTTTCCACCACAAGAAGGAAGGAAACACTAATTTTATGACTTGGGGACCATTACATTAGGGAAATACAGGAATTAGATAGATCTGAACCTATTTGGTCTAAATGTTGATCTAATTCTAGGCAAGGTGTGTGTGTTCTTTTCCTTGAGTTGAATTGATTTCTTGAAGATGTTGAAATTAGGGTAAATGGCTGAAAGTCAATATGTGTGAATAGTCAACTACAGTCATCGAATTGAGACATGAACTGGGATCTAAGGATTGTAAGATGATTCAGACTTATTCCCAAAAGGAGTTCTTGATTTGTCAGGACCGGTCTGATGGTCACTCTAGTCCTCTGAACCTTTTGTACTCCGATGGAGGAATGATTCATCTCTATAAATAAAGCTTATCCTAAAGATCACAACTCTATACCTTCTTCCTACACATAGAAAGAAGGAGAAATAGGTTTGAAATAGGGGTTTTCCTAAGTCAAACCTTGCTTTAGGAACTAAAATTGAATGAATTATTGCAAAAACTAAAATAAAATAAAGGAAAGATATACCTTAGATATGAAATGACTGATGATTATGCTTTTCTTATTGAATGTAATCATAAATGTTGTATGAAGTGGCATGAACGTGATAAAACCCTAATTACACACAAATTCTTGCATATGAATATTATAATTTTCTCCATAATAGTTGAATGAATAATATGCAGCCTTTAAGACCTCTGGAAATGCTTGATAATGAACACTTCAATGCTTGAATTCTTGATTTCTTGATTGAAATTCCTCAGATAAAATTAGGTTAATCAAATATCTTTATATATGAGAATCTAGGTAATTTTACTGATTACGCCAATCTCCAAGGGTCATACTGAGACATCATTTATTTTCCCATAGGAGAAGTAGGTCTCACCTCCTCCTTGAAAATTGGGCCCCATAGTGGAGGACTATGGTGTTATGCACTCTAGTACATGACCAAAGTGCTAGCACCATGGTCCTCCTCAAGTAGTGACCAAATATTAGGCCAAGGGAGGAGGACACCTCTTCAGGGAATTACTTGGTAGGTGTTTGAAGCATAAAACTTGCAATTAAGGCAATAAACAGACCCAAATAGGAGGTGAGGGAGAGACATTCTAAATTAGGGGCACAAGCATGAGGTGTAAATTGGTTTGATGATAATTTACAATGCTACAATTAGATCCTATCGTCATTAACCCCATCAAAGAAGTGAAATAAAATATTTCTCCTTATCCACCTTCTAAGAATGTGGAGAGGTAGAATAAAAGGAAAAGGAACCTTATTTAGAATCTGATTCCTTGAACTTGGAATTAGACTAGTCCCCTATATGGTGTTAGAGGAGGTTTCTCCATTTCCTCCTAATGAAGAGGTCCCTATCCCTAATCATAGCCTTCCTACATTGCATTCTAACGTGTTGAAGCTGGAAGAGAGTATTGGGTCGTAGGACATGGATATTAAATGACTCTTCTCATAATTCAATGTGTCTATTAGAAATATTAATAAACTTGAGTCTATGGGTGAAGTGGGAGCTAGGGTGAATAAATGGGCCTGATAGAGGAAAAGGAAGAATGGGTCATGGACGTTATTAATAATATGGTTGGGAAATTTGAGAAATATGATAAAATTGAGGGGATGCTAAATGACCTTAGTGAAAAGGTATCTGAAAGGAATGAGAATAAGGTAGCGATGGAGCTGGAGGAAACCCAAGAGAACCTGAAGTGAAAAGTTAATCATCCATAAAAACATCAGATTCAACCTCGGTAACATATATCAGTAATATAACCAAAACTGTTAAACATGCAAACTCAAAAGCATATGAACATTATAAACCTCATAACACGAGATTTAATGTGGAAACCCAAATAGGGAAAAACTACTGTGGGATTTTGGACCCACTAAGAGATATACTCTTCTAGAGTATGCTCAGTTAAAAGCAAATCCTGTTAAAGATTACAAACACATTGCTAGATGTGACCAGGTTAAGGGATTTCCCTAAGATCTGTTAGGATCTTCACTTTTTTAGAAGTGACCTTGTTAAAGGATTTCAAACACTAAGTCCACTTGGTTAAGAAATTTTCTGTCACTTTCAAAAAATAACAGTAATAAAAATCTATCTGCAACTTCACATCTAATATGCTAAAGTAGATTCCTATTTGTTCAATACAATCTAGACATAGAATTAATCTTGTCTATCTGCTGGGCTTCTATACTCTATTTTTCTAACAGGTCTTCAAGCTTATCTGCTTGGTAATCACTATGTAGCATCCCTGTGCTTACACTTGCCTGCATACATTGTTTATCAACAGTTTCCTATTTATAAACAATTAGGTAACCACTTAATCTCCTTGATCACATTTCCCATGATCAATCATAGCCATCAGATCTTCAATCTTGTCCAGGTTCAATGCATCTTCCGATCTGAAATTGTTTTACCTCACCTTGGAACTTGCATAATAGTCTTGGAACTTGTGCCAGGGTATTGTGGTTCAATCTGAGCTATAGATCTTCATGTCGACTTTTCATTGCCTTAGATTTGTTAACAAACTTCTTCCATGGCTTACCAATCATTTGATCCACTCTAGCTCATCAGCTTCCTTCATTAAATACCACATGTAAATATTTAATGCATTCTGTTATAGCTCAGTTACAACTTGGTAACAAATCGGTGAATACTAAACTCTACTTGGTAGACATTCTACCTTCATTAACCGATAGCGATAACCTTAGGGTTTACCAACTAGGTTCCTTAGGGTTTACCAACTAGGTTCTTTGCTTGATAGCATAGTATAGTATTAACCTTTAAAATTTACAACATATGTATGCTGTTAAAACAATCTAAAAACATCATGATCTCATCATTGACTGACTCAGTAGTAGCTGCCCATTGAATACCTTATTCATCATATTCTTTCCTATGTCTTTTACCGACATCTTTATAATCTTCATATCATACTTTTCAAGATATGACAACATCATATGGAATTAGAAAATCAATTTCTCGACATCAATGACAAAATAATAATATCAAGATAGTAAAACATCTTTAATCAGTTATATCCATAATCATCAACAACCTTCTCAATATCCTTAAGAAATGCCAACAATCTTTCATTGTCTATTATATTGCAATATTGCCAACAATCTCCCCCTTTGGCATTGATGGCAAAACTAATTGATTTGACCTTAATAGATTTAGATTGTTGTGATTCTGAAATGTTGAAATGCTCTCCCCCATGCATTAGACTTCTCCTCATTTCTTCAGTCTTCTTCCCAATCTATAGTCTACTCAGTTTTCTCTTAGTCTTCTCCCCTGATAGGTCTTCTCCCCTATATTGGTCTTCTCCCCCTTTGACAACAATGCCAAAAAGAACTTAAAACATAATTTCTTTCTGTAAGAAGTGATTTTCCTACTGTTGTGTATCAACTAAGTCTCGGTCAGAGCATTTGTCTTCAATTCCTTTTCAATGTAATATTTCCTATACACTTTTAGAAAACATCCTAAAGTGTATAACTCAACATCAAGTCCCAAAAGATATTCAATAGAGTCATCGGATTGATGCTTTCATCAAACTCAGTCAATGATTAGAAGATAGGGGTAGGACGCCTAACTTACTTCTGAGATATTCAAAAATGTCCTTTGGTAGTGGCTTGGTGAAGATATCTACTATTTGCTCCTTTGTGCTAACATATTCCAACACCACTTTCTTCTCTTGAGCTTCTTCTCTAAGATAATGATATTTGATAGATATGTGCTTTGTCTTAGAGTGCATAACAGGATTCTTTGAAATATTAATGGCACTAGTATTGTCACAGAATATAGTTACTGGCTTGATAACTTTCTCATTTATACCTTCCAATAGTTGTTTGATCCATGCAATGTTGGTACAATTTAATGCTGTAGCAACGTATTCAGCTTCTGCTATTGACTGTGAAACACATCCTTGTTTCTTGCTAAGCCAACTCACTAGTCTTTCTCCTAAAAAGAAAGCTCCTCCACTTGTGCTTTTTCTGTCATCAATGTTACCTGCCCAATCACATCAGTATAAACTTTTAAATCAAAATCATTTCCTTTCTGATATACTAAGCCATAATCCTCTATGCCTTTCAAGTATCTAAAAATTCTTTTGATTGCTGTCATGTGTGTTTCCTTAGGATCTGTAGAGAATCTTGCAACTATACCTACTGCATGTGCTATGTTTGTTCCACTGTGAACAACATATTGTAGTTTTCCAATCATCGATTGGTAGAGTGTCTCATCAATAGATGCAAATTCATCATTCTTTGATAATTTATAGTTGGTAGTCATAGGAGTACTTACTAGTTTTGAATCCTCCATTCCAAATTTCTTCAAGATTTCCTTTTTGTACTTGGATAGAGTAATGAAAATCTCATTTTTCATTTGCAGTATCTATAAATGTATAAAATACTTTATCTCACCGATTAATGACATCTCAAATTCTTTGCTCATTTCATTTCCAAAGTTCTTGCATAAAGAGTCATTTCCACAAAATATAATATCATCAACAAATATGGTTGAGATCAATATTCCATTTTCATCATTTTTCATGTACATGTTGTTGTTCTCACTTGTCCTTATAAAACCAATCTTAATCAAATAAGAGTGCTATCTTTCATACCATTCTCTTGGTGCTTGTTTCAAACCATATAAAGCTTTATTCAATTTACATACCTGATCTTTATTATTGTCTTCAACAAATCCTTCAGGCTGTTCAATGAAAACTTCTTCTTCTAATATTCCATTCAGAAATGCAGATTTGACATTAATTTGATATACCTTGAAGTTCTTGAAAGTAGCATAGACCAACAATGTTCTTACTCCTTCAAGTCTAGCAACGAGTGCAAAAGTTTCACCATAATCAATTCCTTCTTCTTGAGCATAACCTTTGCAAACTAGTCTTGCTTTGTTTCAAATGACTTCTCCTTTTTCATTAAGCTTGTTTCTAAAAATCCACTTTGTACCGATTACATTTTTGTTCTTCGGTCTTGGGATTAGTGTCCATGTGTCATTCTTCTTGATTTGATCAATCTCTTCTGTCATAGCATTTATCCAATCTTCACTATTAAATGCCTCTTTCACTATTCTTGGTTCAAATTCAGATATCAAACATGTGTTTTGTCTCAGTTTGTTCCTTGTCATCACTGGATCATCCTTATCTCCTATAATTTGACTTGGTGCATGATGTCTTCTAACATACTTGGCTAATACAGGCTTGGTAGGCTCTATATGATCTTCTTCATCACTTGGTAACTGGATATTCTCTTCATTTTCTTCAACAGTTTTCTCGGTAGGACTTCTCGGTTGAACATAGACAAATTCATCATAGTCTTTTGGTTCCTTGGAATTTCCTTCATCATTTCTTTCTGTAAATTCATCAATTTTCACATTTGCACTTTCTACTATTTTGTTAGATGATTTGATCAGACATTTAAATGCTTTGCTTTTGGAAGAATAACCTAGAAATGTTCCTTCTTCACTTTTTTGATCAAACTTGCCATTTCTATCATCTTTATGAACATAGCATCTACTTCCAAAGATTTTAAAATAACTAACATTAGGTTTCTTATCATACCAAATTTCATATGGTGTCTTCAAAGTACCTTTCTTCAATTGAACTCGGTTCAAGGTGTAAACAACTGTGCTTATTGCTTCTCTCCAAAATGTTTGTGGCACCTTCTTTTCAACCATCAGTGTTCTAGCACAATCCACAATAGATCTGTTTCTTCTCTCAGCTCTTCCATTCTGCTATGGAGTTCTTGGTACAGAGACTTGTCTTTTAATACCATGATCATTGCAAAATAAGTTGAATTCATTAGATGTGAACTCTCCTCCTCTATCTGATCTAAGACATTTCAGTTGTCTTCCTATTTCATTTTAAACTCTTGCCTTGTACAATTTAAACATTTGAAAAGCTTCTGATTTTTCCTTTAAAAACATTACTGACATCATCCTTGAATAGTCATCCACAAATAATATGAAATACTTATCACTATAATAACTTTGAACTTTCATAGGACCACAAAGATTAGTGTGCACTAGATCTAAAATTCCCTTAGAAGTGTAAGACTTACTTGTAAAGATTGATCTTGTCATCTTACCCATTTGGCATCCTCGGCACAGAGCATTCTTAGGTTTTTCAAGACTCGGTAGACCTCTTACTTTGTGCTTCTTACTTATTTTGATCAGATTATCAAAATTTACATGACAAAACCTTTTATGCCATAACCAGGTATCATCAATCTTTGCATGCAAACACTTATTCCAAGTTGAGTCAAGGTGAAATGTATTACCTTTTGTTTGTGTCCCAGTAGTAGCTAACTTTCTATTCTTGTAATGAACTTTGACAATTCCTTTCTAAAATTCTATTCGGTAACCTGTGTTGTTTAGCTGTGCTACACTCAACAAATTGTATTTCAAACCTTCAACCCAATAAACATCATTGCATCTTGCATCATCAAGAAGTGTTAGAGATCCTTTACCTCTTACCGGACATGGTGCATCATTACCAAATCTAACATAGCCTCCATCATAATCTTCTAACATAGCAAACTTGTGTTTATCTCCTGTCATATGATGTGAGCATCCACTATCTATAATCCAAGAATCATTAGTGTTTATGTGAGATATTAGGGCTTTTTCTTCATACCTTTCTTCATCTGATCCATCCTTGATAGCCACATAAACTACTTCCTCTGTATTAGTCTCACTGGATTTATCATCGTTATATTCCTCGTCAGCTATTAAGCATGTCTTTCTATCTCTTCTTCTGAAGTCTCGGTGTCCTTTGTAATGATTATCTTTCTGTCTGTCATCTCGATAATCTCTCTTTTCATTAAAATCTTTGTTAGGACAGTTAGAAGCCATACGTCCTATCTTATCACAATTGAAACATTTCAAAGGTAGTTTTCCTTTATACTTACCTTTGCCTCTTAGTAACCTTTTGGCTAATAGTGCTTCAAACTCTTCTTGCTTTTTGATTTCCTCATATAGTTTGTGTACTTCTTCCATGTTCTTCCAAAATCTTTCACTTGCTCCACTGTGATCTCCTTCAGAGTACTTATACTTTCTTTCATATACTGATATTCGGTAACCTGTGTTGTTTAGCTGTGTTACACTTAACAAATTGTATTTCAAACCTTCAACCCAATAAACATCATTGCATCTTGCATTATCAAGAAGTGTTATAGATCCTTTACCTCTTACCAGACATGGTGCATCATTACCAAATCTAACATAGCCTCCATCACAATCTTCTAACATAACAAACTTGTGTTTATCTCCTGTCATATGATGTGAGCATCCACTATCTATAATCCAAGAATCATTAGTGTTTATGTGAGATATTAGGGCTTTTTCTTCATACCTTTCTTCATCTAATCCATCCTTGATAGCCACATAAACTACTTCCTCTGTAAAAGTCTCATCGGATTTATCATTGTTAGATTCCTCATCAGTTATTAAGCATGTCTTTCTATCTCTTCTTCTGAAGTCTTGGTGTCCTTTGTAATGATTATCTTTCTGTCTGTCATCTTGTTAATCTCTCTTTTCAGTAAAATCTTTGTTAGGATAGTTAGAAGCCATATGTCCTATCTTATCACAATTGAAACATTTGAAAGGTAGTTTTCCTTTATACTTACCTTTGCCTCTCGGTAACCTTTTGGCTAATAGTGCTTCAAACTCTTCTTGCTTTCTGATTTTCTCATATAGTTTGTGTACTTCTTCCATGTTCTTCTGAAATTTTTCACTTGCTCCACTGTGATCTCCTTCAGAGTACTTATACTTTTTTTCATTGTAATCATTAGATTCATCAATATGAAAAGAACTAAATGCAGATTCAACTTTATTTACCGAAGATCCATTGTTATCAAAATTACTTAACTCAAATGCATGTACCTTACCAATAGTAGCATCCAAAGAAACTAGCATATTAGGTACAGACCTCAATTCATTGATTATAGAAACTCGGATTGCATAAGTTGGTAGAAGGGTTCTCAACAACTTGTTATATCCTTTTCTTCAATAGTTCCACCTACTCCTTTGATTTGATTGACAATCTCCTTTAGTCTTGTATTGTACTGAGTTATGTTCTCACCTTCATTCATCCTCGTGGATTCAATTTGTCCTCTTAGACTATCTACTTTTGATCTTTGAACATGTTCATCTCCTCCATATACTGATATGAGCTTATCCCACATTGTCTTTGCATCATTGCAGCCTTCTAAATCATTAAACTCTGAATCGGTCAATGCAGATGTTATTTCAATCATTTCTTGAATATGTTCTTGCTTAGCCTTTATCTCTTCCATAATCAATGGATAGGTGCTCGGTGTAACAAAATCATTCTCCAGATAGTATACAACATATTCTCTAACTCCTAATAGATGTAGATTCATCCTTTTCTACCATGTAGAGAAACTTGACTTGTTCAGCTTCGGTGCATCCCTCTTATACATCTTTGGATCATTAACTCAAGTGCCTTTAAACTTTCCTTCCAGAGTCCAATGCTCTGATATCAATTGATAGTTCTGATACTTAATATAAGTATAGATCCAATAGCCAACAAGATGAGAGGGGGGGGTGAATCATACAAACTTAATCATCCATAAAAACATCAGATTCAACCTCAGTAACATATATCAGTAATATAACCAAAACTGTTAAACATGCAAACTCAAAAGCATATGAATAATATAAACCTCATAACACCAGATTTAACATGGAAACCCAAATAGGGAAAAACCATTGTGGTATTTCGGACCCACTAAGAAATATACTCTTCTAGAGTATGTTCAGTTAAAAGAAAATCCTATTAAAGATTAAAAACACATTGCTAGATGTGACCCTGTTAAGGGATTTCCCTAAGATCTGTTAGGATCTTCACTTTGTTAGAAGTGACCTTGTTAAAGGATTTCAAACACTCAATCAGAATGTCACCTTGTTAGAGGGTTTACATTTAAGACTGTTAAGTCCACTTGGTTAAGAGATTTTCTATCACTTTCACAAAATAACAGTAATAAAAATCTATCTGCAACTTCACATCTAATATGATAAAGAAGATTCCTATTTGTTCAATACAATCTAGACATAGAACTAATCTTTTCTATCTGCTGGGCTTCTATACTCTATTTTTCTAATAGGCCTTCAAGCTTCTATGCTCGGTAATCACTATGTAGCATCCCTGTGCATACACTTGCCCGCATACATTGTTTATCAATGGTTTCCTATTTATAAACAATTAAGTAACTGCTTAATCTCCTTGATCACATTTCCCATGATCAATCATAGCCATCAGATCTTCAATCTTGTCTAGGTTCAATGCATCTTCCAATCTGAAAATGTTTTACCATGCCTTGGAACTTGCATAATAGTCTTGAAACTTGTGCCAGGGTATTGCGGTTCAATCTAAGCTATAGATCTTCATGCTAACTTTTCATTGCCTTAGATTCGTTAACAAACTTCTTCCACGGCTTACCAATCATTTGATCTGCTCCAGCACATCAGCTTCCTTCATTAAATACTGCATGTAAATATTTAATGCATTCTATTATAGCTCGGCTACAACTCGGTAATAACTTGGTGAATACTAAACTCTACTCAGTAGGCATTCCGCCTTCATTAACCGATAGCGATAACCTTAGGGTTTATCGACTAGGTTCCTTAGGGTTTACCGACTAGGTTCTTTGCTTGACAACATAGTATAGTATTAACCTTAAAATTTTGAACATATGTATGATGTTAAAACAATCTAAAAACATCATGGTCTCATCATTGTCTGACTCAGTAGTAGTTGCCTATTGAATATCTTATTCATCATATTCTTTCCTGTGTCTTTTACCGACATCTTTATAATCTTCATATCATACTTCTCAAGATATGGTAACATCATACTGAATTAGAAAATCAATTTCTTGACATCAATGACAAAATAATAATATCAAGATAGTAAAACATCTTTAATCAGTTATATCCATAATCATCAACAACCTTCTCAATATCCTTAAGAAATGCCAACAATCTTTCATTGTCTGTTATAATGCAATATTGCCAATAGGATATCCCCCTCAACTTTGACTAGTTGGAGCTTGATATTAGTAAAAGTGATATGGTCCAGATATTGACCTGCTTCTAGCTAACTCCACCTCTAATCAGGAGAAGTGATTTTGTTGGTTGATTAGTGAAATCCTCATCATCAAATAGGGAATAAATGATATTATTAATACCTTCACTAAGACCCCAATACCTAATAAAAATGATAAGCTAATTAAAATTACCTTGAATCTGACTGAAGATGTTAAATTTATGAAAATAGATTACGAATCCAAAATTGCTAGTTTAGAGAGAGAATTGCAAGACTTTAAGGGAAGTCTTAGGAATTTGGTTGAGAATGAATAATAGTGTTCAAGGCCTTAAAACCATGAATGAGAAAATTACAATCGATAAAGCTCAACCAATCAATAGTATTTTGATAATTGCTACTAAATCTAAAAGGAAAACCCTGGATACTAATCCATAGGGATAAGAGGTGTGGGTTTCTACAAGCTCGTCTACTAGGACTAGGAGCAGGAATCAAGAGAAAAGTACCATGAGGATAATCATGGAGGAGCTGAAAGACATGAATAAGAACTTTATTGAGAAAATTTTTGAGCTCTTAGAATCTTTTGTTTATCTTTATGTTGGTTTGCTCGAGGCTTTATTGTTGTTTTTTAGTTGGGCTATGTGGGGTTTTTCCCTTTTTTTTTGTTGTTGTTTGGATGTTGGTTCTGGACTTTCTCATTGTTATTTTTCTTTATTTGTACTTGGATTTGTGTTTCAGGTCCCTATAAATCTCATTTTATCTTAACCAAAAACTATGAAGATACCTAATAAACAACCTCAAGAGGTACTAAGGAAGATCAAATGATAGGAATGTTGAGGTTTCTATTAAATAAAAATAGAATATCTGGGGTCATGTCCCCAATGTATATAGTGTTTGATATAATAAATAATCATGTAATATTCATAAATTACTCATCCAATAATGCTAAAATAGGAAGGGAAAAAAGATCATGCTAAATTAAATAGATCTCTAAAGAAAAAAAAAATTCTAGAGGATGATCCTCAACACAAATATTAGGAACCAAGGTGGATTATGGAAGCACTCATAGGTTCAAGCGACCAAACCTCAAAAAAATTTGAACTATAGATGCATGAAAGTTAGTAGTAGTCAATGGAACTATATGTTCTATGCGACAAAAATGGGAGAAATCATGTAATTGAGATGCATGATCAAAATTATAACTACAATAAGCTCTCTAATATGTATATCTCTTATGCAATTGAATCACAGAAGAACTCAACTATCTTGCCTATCCTGCTATGATTATTCAAGTAGAAGGTAAGAATGTTGGAAGATAATGAAGGGACACAAAGGACATCAATGAAAGTGGCATCATCAATAATATAAATTGTTTGAGTAACACTCATGTAAGTGTTATTACCTATCAAAATGTGTGGAAAACTATGATGCTTTAAAGGAGAGTACATATGTATGGATGATGCCACATTATGAGAGGCTCTTGATTAATAAATCTACCTACTAGACTAAAGATATGTCAATGCAAATGGAGTATCTCCTTTCATGTTATCTTCACCATATACCATATAAGCTAACCAAAAATATGTAGGTATTGAAGTGGCAGAATAAGTTGTACTACATGAAGGTGATTGAATATTATTTTTATGGATAAGATATTTCAAGTCATATATCTACTTTACATAACAATGATGCTTATCATTTCATGATTTAGTGCAATATGCACAATTAGACTTGTTCTTCTTACACGATGACATCCTTGGAGAATATGAAGAATATGATGAATCTTATACATGGGAGTTAAAATGGTTTATTTGAATATTAATTTCAATTCTTCTACTTATAGATTATTGATAAACCAACACCTATGATTTCAAACTATAAAGTGAATCAAATTGTTCCAACTTGTCTTTTACTCATGTTAGTGTCTATACACCTCACACAAAGGCATAATTAAGGTGGTATCTAAAGAAACTATAGTAGAATAAAATGTGAAAGAAAATACATTAAAGGAGCCCCAAAGATTAAATAGGATTAAAAAGATGTACTTGTTGTCAATCTTGTATTTACCACAAACTTGTAAAAGGGATTAGTTTGATTCAAAATTTTCTCAAAACAATCCTCAATGAAGAAGAATAAATTAGGTATCAAATATGTCAATTTTCATGCAATTTAAAGTGCATGGAACTCATGAATACCCCCAAAATTTCCTTAAATTTGAGCCACATAGCTTAAGGAGTATCATTAGAATGAAGATGAAATAAGAGACTATGCAAAACATGCATGCCAATCAAAATCTTTTTTTTATCCATTTGGCCTTTATGGTGAAGGATCTCAAAATGATGGGTGAAGTTTGGTTGGTTCTCATCTAAATAGGATCATAAACCTTGAGACTAAATCAATCTAGTCACCTTGGACTTCTAGCTATAATAGTTACAAGGTGTAGGTTTCTCAATAGAGAATTACATCACTGTAATTAGTTTTTAGATTAGGCAAGGGATAGGATGATGTAAAGATATAAAAATTGAATATGCTACCCCTCATAACAACGAAAACTAACTTTTTTTCAGCTTTTAGAGCTGATAAATGACAAAAAATGAGGAAATTACTAAATCTAAGATCTATGAGTACTTGTTATAAAATGTAAAAAAAAGATGGTAGATCAAGGTAGATCACAAAACTAGCTCTCCAATGCTTAGTCATTTATGAAAAATAGTCTATATGTGTAAGATATGACCCAAAAGTGTAGAACTAAACATCTACCTTCAAATTCGTATAGAAAGAAAATGAAGCAAGATCTAAAAAAACCGTATCACTACTAGATCATTCTTGGAATCAACTTTTCGACAATATCTCATTTTCCTTATTTTGACATTGTATGTAAAAGTTATGAAAAAAAGAAAAGTAAGCTAAATTTAACTAGTCAATAATCAATAAACATGACCTTTTGATATGATTTCTATGAAACTTACTCATTACATGCAAATTTGCTAGATACCCAAATGGTTTTTTGAGGCTATGGACAAAAATTTAAAACTTTAAATTTCTCAAAATTGTGTAGAAAAAGTTTATGTTTGAATCTTTTTTTTGTCTTTTTATCTGGTTAATTTCATAAAAAAATCACAATATTTGATGAATCTTGAGAAACTGGGAGAAAACTGTAAAGGCAAGGCCATATGGATATGTGAGCACACAATATTTGAGCCATGCTAGGTACCCATGTACAAATGAAAATGTATAGAAACCAATGAAATCTCTC
Source organism: Cryptomeria japonica (assembly GCF_030272615.1). Lineage (NCBI taxonomy): Eukaryota > Viridiplantae > Streptophyta > Pinopsida > Cupressales > Cupressaceae > Cryptomeria > Cryptomeria japonica. Next base: position 511,536,315 of record NC_081415.1, on the reverse strand, counting down.
ACAAATGGAGAAAGAGAGAAAAACACAATGAGAAAAAACTCTGCCCCAAAACAAACATGAAAACTATACTAAAGAACTCTCAAAGAAGTATGTGGAGGACAAAACCACATGTGAGGAAAAAGTCCCCCCCATAAGAAAGAAGAAAAGAGACTAAGTAGCCCCCTCTTAATGTAGAATTTACACCATTGGTAGAATCTCAAAAATGAATGAAGAAACTTCTCCATGATCATCGAATAATGTTTCTCCTTTTCGGAAGAAATAGAAAAAAGGTATATCTATGAAGTCTCCTTAATCATGAAGGGAAGTTGTATAGGAAAAAAAACTCATGATGAATGAAGTCTCTGAAAATGGCACAAGTGTCCCCATGTTGATGCTGAAAGTTACCCCCTCAAAAGGTGGTGTACTGATCCACACTTCTAAACAAAGGCACTCCAAGATCTAGTGGAGATGAATATAGATCAAGATCAAAAGACTCAAATCTCCTTTCAGGATAAAGAGACCTCCTCCAAGTGTTGTACATAAGAATCTACAATCATGCCAACCTTGAAAGAATGATCATCTAGAAAATGAACAAGAGGGACAAAGTGTTCCCTTGCAACAAGTGAAGAAGGATCATCTTCATCAAAGAGAATATGAATATCATCAACGATGTCTCCCAAATCTGCAATGTAGGACTCCACAAACAAACCTACAATGTCTATCAAGTAGTCATCCTAATGAATTGAAGCTAGAAGACAAGGAAGATCCTGCTGCATTGAATCACAAGAAGGCACAATTGTAGCATCATCCGCATCATCAAGTGCAATAGGTGATGTGATATCAAGAGAAGGAGATGAAATGCTAGTCTCATGAATGGGTTCACATGTGAAAATCCCCAAGTTCAAGTAACCAAAATTCTCCTCAATATTTGAATCATCATGTGAAGAATCAACATCATCAAAAGCACCAAATTGTGATAAAGAGTACAACTAAGATGCATGTTGCACCACCTCTCTAGCAATAATATCTCTAGTCTCCAAGTCTCTAATGATAACTAAATCAAGTGTGAACTCCACGGTTTTCCTTGTTTCCCCATGAGTGATTTGATAGATGGAAAGAAGATTATTTATCAAATGGGATACACACAACACATCATTGAAGGAGTTACCCCCAATGGCAACAGATCATTTCCCAATAATATCCATGTATGCATGATTTCCCATAAAGAAAGATGGCATGGTGAAAGGCTCAAATGAAGAGAACATAGACTATGAAGATGCCATATGATGAGAAGCCCTTGAATCTAGAAGTCATATATCTAAATAATAAATTGTAGTAGTACAAAGAGATTTTCCCTTACCTTTTGATTATGAGAAAGGAGAAGGAGATGGATCCTTCTTCTTATAATCGGATGGTAAATCAATGATGTTCTTCTTGAGGATGCTAGTCAACTCATCAATTTCCTTAGTGTGACAACATTGCTCATCATAACCACTTTTCTTGAAATAAGAACAAAACCTCTCCTTACATGATTTTCCCTTAGGTGATGAAGTAGAATCCTTTTTTTGTGGAGAGGAAGATTGTGCTCCATCCTATTGTTTCTTATGCTTGAACTTCTTTTGCTTCTTGTTGGAATTCTTTCCTTGATTCTCTTGATTACCTTTATTAGCCACCAAAGATTGTGACTTTGAATATTTGAGAATCTCCATGCTCAACAACTTAGATTGCTCCAACATCAATATTTCTATGAATGCATCAAACATAGGCATAGTGAAAGAACTATCCACTATCAAGTGATGAGTTTGGAATTTAGAAACAAATGTTGCATACTTTGATGGAAGTTTTCCCAATAGGTTGTATAACAACTACACATCCTTCTTATGCCACAATCCTTCAATTGTGCTCTTAGCTCATTTCCCTTGGTAACATAATCTTGGATTGTATCAAAGTTCTTGGGATCCAACATGGTGAGATCATTATCAAGTTGATACCCTCTAATCTCATCAATTTGACCATACAATTTTCTCAAGACATCTCATGCTTAACTATTTTACACTTGTCAATGTGAAAGATGAGATCATTTGATATGTATTTCCTCAATGTGCCAATGGCCATGATATTTTTAGTGATCCATTCCATTTGCATATTAGGATCAACTTTAGAATTATCTGGTGCAATTAAAGTTCCATTAATATACTAAGTTAATCATTTTTCCAATAGCTTACTCCATACATCAATTTTCCATGAGGCATAGTTATGTGGAGTTAAAAGTGTAAATTTAAGAGAACCCATAGCAACAAAATGAAAGAGAACTAAGAAAAGAGAGGCACAATCACACAAGACATCCCCTCAAATTCACTCAATCAAAGAAACCCCCCCCCCAAAAAAAAAATTAAAAAAAAAAGATGATTTGGTATTTTATACTTAGTGCATGTACAATGGGCCACTTGCAAAGAACAGAAATGAGGACTTCTAATTTTGACATTCCAACTACCTTAAATAAACTATAAGAGACTTAAAAAAAATAGAGATCCATGCAAAATACAAGTACCAAATAAGCTAAAAATGACCAAATACTGGAAGTAAAATTTCTACTTAAGATTATACAAAAAAATAGGACCACATGAAAGTAGACAAAAAATTATGTAGTTTCAAAAAAAATGACACTTGAAAAGGAGGTTATATGACCCCAAATGAAACCTCTAAAGTTGCAAAAATGAGTATTACTCACCTATAGTGCTGAAAATATGCACTTTTTTGAAAAAACATGCATCGAAAATGAAAACCACCTTCACCACTATGAAGACAATGAAATTCTTCCCCAAATAAAAACAAATTGCATTGAAAAATGAGTTTCTAAGCCCAAGATATCACCATTTGAAAATTGCTTCTCAAATTCAGAAGCTCAATGAAGAGGGGCTAGCGAAGAGGAAAGTGGACCTGCTGATTTCATCAGAGAATATACTATAGCAATTGGAATATTCTAAGTTTTCTTTATGCATTTTTAAGAATTTCAATATTTCAAAATCTCTTTCTTAAAAATATTTTTCTATTTAAAACAAAGTAAAATTTGTGTGGGCCACATGGGACCTCACCCACACCCCATACTCCATAAAAGGCTGTAATATTATGGTACATGGATTATGAAAAGTTGTGCTTTGACTTCCTTTTTTTAAAAACAAGGTATGTTGGTACTTAAAAAGAATGTGAGTAAATTGCGGGTTGCATTTAACATAGAGTAAACAAAATCCAAGGACCAACAAAAATAAAGAAACCTCCACCTGAATATAATCAAGCAATGAGCCTATGGTGATCTCCACCCATTTCCATTATGTTATCTGATCCAAAAACTGACACAGACATGCATCCACCAAGCAAACACACATAGGTTAATGAAGGAATCATGAGGCACAATCACAATGAATGGATCATTTGTCCTTCGATAACAAACATCACCAATATCAACCGTTATCAAAGTACACTCTGACCAAGAATAGTCCACGCAAACTAAAGAATGAAAAAGACCAGATTTATGCAGATCTCATCCAAGAAGGATGTTGTTAGAACACCCTACATCTAGAATGCAACTCGATCTGCTGAACTTGCAAATGCAATATGCAACATAAGAAATTAAATCTCTTTCAAACTATGAAAGGAGTTGATAAGCTAAACCCTTGATCTAGTGTACCAAAATATAGGCATATTTATAGTCAAAACTCATGGAAATGGCCTTTTGGACTCAGTGGCAGGGTGAAAATCACCATAGCATGCCCCAAAATGTGTAGCTCCTTAGATCCAAACAAAAGAATCTTTCAAAAGCTCTCCAAAAAGACTACTTAATGAAGCCCCAATGGTTTTGATACCATGTAATAATTTGTTGAAAATAGCCAAGAACTAGATTATATTGAATAGCACAAAAGAGAGACAAATATATTTGATGAGAATAAACTTTATTCTAATCAAGATGCAAAATACTAATCAACTAGATCATGAAAAAAGTATATAAAATGTAGTGAGCCTTCTTATAAAGACATGGCCATATGGATATGTGAGAACACAATCATGACATGTTGCTCAATGAGAAACAAGGGTAGGTAAGAATAGGTAGGGGTAGGTAGGAAAAATAATATAATATTCCAGGTAGATCACCCACTAAATGTGGAATGTAACAACAAGATAAGACCCCAAAAGGTAGAAATTCTCCTACATGCATCATCCCAATGTGCACACTTCCCCAAGTATCTCATATCCAAAATACTATGAAATGCATTGTCCTAAGTCAGCTTAAGTAAGGTGTAATTATATCATATATGAATAAATAATTACACCAACAAAAACCAAATGGATTTTTGTGGCTATGGTGAAAACTAGAAAATTACTTTTCTCCAAGATGAGTTCACTTTTCTCCACAAGGTTGAGATTCTCAAAATCTAGACAAGAACTTAGCAAATCTAGAGTTTTGTTACCATTTTGGAATTATTTGTTCAACCCAACAAGCCCATGAATCACATGCAATAAAATAATCAGTCACAAATGGAAATCAAGCAAGATAGATGTTCTCAACAACTTAATAATTATATTGATGCACAAAATATTTATGACTACAAAAGAATAAGGAGATACTTTATAGAAAGAAAATGAAAGGTAATATAAAATTAGGAAACTAGAATAAGGTCAAAGAACTAAATATTATATTGATTAAGTGAACTTAAACTAAAAAAGTATGCCTCCTAAATATAGAATGCACTAACAAACAGTTCATGAGAGAAAGGAAAAGGTATAAAACTAGAAAGAAAGATTGAATAAGGTCATATTCCAACTTATTTATACTTATAATTTTTTTAACTAGCTCAAAGTAAAATGGACCCACTATAAATTTATCATATCAAATATCAATAATGGATCAAATAAAGATATAAAAAACAAACAATGACAAATGGTACAAGAAAAAATTACAACCCCAACATAAATCTTATGTCCATGATGTCAATTTTATCCATGTTTTTAATTAGGATAAATAGGTTTTGAGGGGATGAGAAACCCCATACAAAATGTTTTGAAGGAACCTGAAACCCTCAAATTTTTCATGGATTTGGAACCAACAAAGGGACGTTGCAGAAAGATAGATCAAAAACACATAGTAGACAAAGCTAAACCAACACCAACCAAAACTACAAAAATAAGACAAAACAAACCACACTAGTAGAAGCAATAGATCTAAAACAACTTATAGATCTTGAAGACATGAAAAAAAGGGTTTGTGTGGCCTCCTCAACCAACAAGTAGGGTTTTCCCAAGCTCCCTTAACCAGTAACAAAATTATCAAGAAATCATCAGCAAAACCTGATCCTAACCAAAAATAAAGACTGGCCAAACTAGGCCCTTGAAAACTGCCAGCATCCGGCCTAGCCCTCAAAAAGAGGAAAATACATACAATTTTTCCACGCTCTCTCAACCTTGAGAGTGGGTTTTATAAGGCTCTCACTACCAATAAGAATGAGTCTTATAAGGTTCCCACAACTAGCAATGGGTTTCTGAAAGAAACCCTTAACCTTGATTTTGAGAAAGAACAAAGAAATGTACAAGAAAACTTCCAAAATCCCCTCCTCAATAGGGGATAAGGGAGGTACACCATATAGAAGACCATTCTCTACTCTCCAATAGTAAAGAAATATGGCATAAACAACCCCATGCCAGTACTTTCCATCTTCGACAACAATGTCCATGGCATTCAAAATAACAACCAAGAGACTGAGCACCAAAATATCATCGGGAATCTCCACCTCAATTGGAGAAAAAGGAACAAATACAACACAAAGGCTAGTGCTACCTCTCTTACAAATAAAAAACAAGGTATCAACTATTAGACAATTCAAATAATCGGAAGACAACTGAGAGCGTGGGTGAATCAGTTGTTACAGATTGCCAGAATATTTAGCAATTAAAAATTTAATACCGGAATGCTTAAACCAAATATCGGAATAGAAATTAAACTGATTAATTATAAACAATAATCAAAGAATAAATACCATCCACATGACACCAATATTTATATGTGGAAAAATCAGTAGAGAGAAAAGCCATGGTGGGTAGCCTATCCACATACTTCTATAGTAAATATGTGAATTACAATTGAGGGGCCTACACTTGTAGGAAGGACAATATCCTAGAGCCCCTTGCTCATCATAAAAGGAGTCTCACTGACTACATAGAAATCTAGACTACAATCTGGAAGAATGAATGAACTACAAAGATAACATCTCCTATGCCTGAGTATAATTCTGGTTAATCTCAATACTGGAGGACTAAATCCTCTTACATAAACCCAACTCGATCTCCAATGATCGACCAAATCCTTTGCCTAAATGATATTACATTATTCACACATTACATATCCCATTCCTATATCCTAATATCCCTTGATGATCTACAATGAGATCTTGCATCATAAATATACAAAACCTCGAACATAAACAATTAGGTCAGCCATTAGATAATAAACCAATTACATAATTACAAAACATGTTGGCCTTAGACCAAATAAATAATATCCAACACATAAGACATCTTGCAAACACATCAAGAGGTCCAATCCACATGTTACATCAGGTTGGTCTATAACCTAGATCAACCAAGACCCTATATAGGTCCACATGCTAAAGAAATGATCTCCATCCACCAAGTCTTGAACATGATTACCATCAACATCCTGAATCCATACCGGAAGCTGTACCAACACCACTTATGCATATCATCAAATATCTTCATCAAATCTCTGTTGGTGAAACCCTCACCGGAACCACAAACCAAGCTTTGAAGAAAATGGGATACCATCCAATCACCACACCAAAATCAACTTACTGAATATGAACATGAGTATCATGAATAAGCCAATTCCATAACCAAACCATATTGGAGCATATACTAGATCATGTCGGATCCAATTCAACCAAAAACCACATAACCTACTAGGACTAGAAGGGTGTTGGTCAAGCATCCAAAACAGCTAGTGTTGATATCAATGACAAACCATGAATGCAAAACATAATCAATTCCTCAAAATGGCCAACAATCTCCCCCTTTGGCATTGATGGCAACACTAGATGTGAAAAATATCTAAGTACAAAGAAATTCCAAATAAGTCTCCCCTAGTGGAAGACAACCAACAATCTCCCACATAAAGATATTGCAATGAAATTCTGAAACAAACCAAACTCCCCCTGTGAATGATATCTCTGTAAAGCTTTGAATTACACACATATCTCTCCCCCTAATGTATACAACTCCCTTTTTTGTTTTTCACATGAATATATCTCCCCATTTGACATCAATGCCAGAAATTTGACATAAATATCAAAGCACAAACAAAAACCACTGAAACACAAAGTGAACTACTCCCCCTGAGAAGTAGCATCTCCACATCAGTGTTAGAATGAATGATATCTCTGAAAATACATATCGGACTGATGCCAAAAAAAATCAATCAGTTCTCTATCAGAGGGGCAGAAACCCTTAACTTGTCTCTCAGGTACTCAAATGGTTCTTTAGGCAAAGGTTTAGTGAAAATATCTACAATCTGGTCTTTAGTGTTCCACCTTCTCCTTCAAAAAGCTATACTTGATAGATATGTGCTTTGTCTTAGAATGAAATACTAGATTCTTTGATATGTCAATAGCAACAAAGTTATCATAGTGAATAACTACCAGTCCAGTGCAATCCACTTTGATATCCTTCAACATTTGCTTCATCTATAGAACCTGTGTATAGTTAGTAGTAGCAATGTAACATACTCAGCTTCAGTAGTAGATAAAGAAGTACATGACTATTTCTTGCTGATCCATGAAACCAACTTCTTTCCAAGAAATAAAGCTCCACCAGAAGTACATTTTTGATCATCCACATATGCAGCCCAATCAACATCTATATATGTACATAAAGTAAAGTCATCATCCTTAGGGTACCACAAACCATATTTTGATGTTCTTTGCAAGTATCTAAAAATCCTTTTCATCGCACTCTCATGATTTTCTCTAGGATCACTCTGATATCTAGATGCAATACAAATAACATTCATTATGTCAGGCCTTGTCTGAGTCAAATAAAGAAGACCTCCAATTATAGATTTGTATCTTGTAGAATTTACTGGTGTAGAAACATCTTTCCTTGTAAATTTCTCACTTGTAACCATAGGAGTACGTACTGGTTTAGAATCTCCCATACCAAATTTCTTCAAAAATTCCCTAGCATACTTAGTTTGATAGATGGAAATACCTTTGTGAGTCTAAGTAATCTGCAAACCTAAGAAAAATTTCATTTCCCCAATCATAGACATTTAAAATTCTTTCTCCATATTCTTATAAAATTCCATGCACAACTTATCTTCATCTCCAAAAATAATGTCATCAACAAATACTTCAATAATCAGTATATCATCATCAGTGATGTTATAATATAAATTACTTTCAGCATTACCCTTAGTAAAAGAAAGCTTCAAAAGATATTTATCCCACCTTACATACTAGGCTCTAGGTCCTTGTTTTAATCCATATAAAGGTTTCCTTAACCTACAAACCATGTTTTTATCATTTGATAGTGAAAAACCATTAGGTTTCTCAATATAAACTTCCTCATCAAGATCCCCATTAAAAAATGCACAATTAACATCCATCTGATAAACCTTATAGTTTTTATAGGCAACATAGGCAAGAAATAATCTTATAGCTTCAAAAAAAGTCACACCGTAATCAATTTCTTCCTTCTGAGAATATCCTTTACAAGCCAATCTAGCCTTGTTCCTTACAACTTGACCATCCTCATTCAATTTATTCTTAAAAACCCATTTAGTTCCCATAGTATTCTTATTTTTAGGCTGGGGAACTAAAGTTCATGTGTTATTCTTCTCAATCTGATCTAATTCTTCTTCCATATCTTTCAACCAATATTCATCTTTACATGCTTCAATTACTGATATCGTTTCAACTTGAGAAATTAAAGATACCTCATTAGTTGCCATTTTTCTTCTTGTCATTACTCCATTGTTCTTATCCTTGATGATCTCATCTTCTAAATGATTCAATCTCACATACCTAGGAGTCTTCTGACTTTGTGTTCCTCTTGTCGATTCTTTAGTTACTATTGAATTTTTTGATACTCCGGAGTAACTGGTTCAACACTCTGTTCTTGTAAAGATGCTACCAGTTCAGATATAATCATTTCCACCACCGGTTCCTTCTCATAAACTCTGATTTGACCTCTATTCAACTCATCCAACTTGACATTAGCACTCTCCACAATTCTCTACAATCTCTTGTTATAACATCTATATGATTTTCTTTCATTAGAACAACCATGAAATATGCCTTCATCACATCTAGGATCAAATTTGCTAATGATATCATCTCTCCTGATATAACATTTTGTTGGTGTAGATAATTATTCATCTTGGATATTATTACACTAAACTTAATTTTACTTAGGATAATGCATTTTATAGTAGTTTGGGTATCAGATGCTTGGGTGTTTGTACCACAATGGGATAGTGTGTGTAGGATAATTTCCACCTTTTATGCTATGATCTTATTACTACTTTATCATATCCACTTATTATGGAGTGATAATTCCACCTTCGGTGGGTGATCCACCTCATGTGGAATATTATATTGTTTCTCCTACCTACCACACCTATTTCCTACCTAACCTTGTTTCTTATTGAGCCACATGTCATGTTTGTGTGCTCACATATCCATATTGCCTTGCCTATATAAGCAAACTCATCTACATTATATAACAACAACTTTTGATTATCCAGTTGATCAATATTTTTATCTTGATAGAATACAGTTTATTCCTATCATCTATTGTGTCTCTATTATTTGTGCTTCCCATTGTCTCTAGATATTGGCAAAATCTAACATGGTATCTGAGCCATTAGAGTGTCATTGGTTTGCTAATTGAGAGAAATTTGATGTTATTTGGGGTTTGTATTTTTGATCTTTCTATTGTAGGTTATTATTGAAGCTTAATGGGTCAAATTTGAGGTCATCATTGCATTCAGGAGGTCCAAGAAAGTCATTTTTTCCTTTTGTTTCATCCAAATTAGACTTCAAGGGCCAAATCCAGAGGCATTTGAAGCTTGAAGCTGCGGCAGAAATGTTCTAGAAATTATAATTTTGTAGACAATTTTCAAATATTGATATCTCACTCATCCGAACTCCTTTTTTCGAGCAATTTTTTTTGTTTTGGGGTAGAATTGTGGGATCAGTATAGTGTTGTAGGAGTTTTCTAATTTACAGATATAGGTTTATCTGCAATCGTGAAATCACAATTTTTAACAACTTTGGAGGCTTCATTTGAGCTCATATGGACTCTTTTTCAAGTGCCATTGTTTTTTGAAAGTGCATAATTTTTGTCTACTTTCATAATCTGCCATTAGTTTGCTGTGATTGTGAGTAGAAATTGTACTTCAGTATTTGGTCATTTTTTGGCCTATTTGGTACTTGTATTTTGCTTGGATCTCAGTTTAGATCACTAGTAGTATTTGTTGAAGTCTCTTATATCTCGTTTTGACAAGTTTTAATCATTGAAATTACAAGTCCACTTTGACGTTATTCGCAAGTTCCAACATTATCATTTTATGGGGGGTCAGTTGTTCATTTATATCTCTTGGTGAAATTCCATTCAGAGGCATCTTCATCTATAGTATTCTACAGGGCTTCTTTGTTGGTGCAATCATTTTCATGTTTCCACATTTGAATATTTTATCATGATGTATGCTCTTTCTTGAGCAATGTTGTACTCACACTATCGTAAAGTAGCATACCTCTTTGTATCTTGTCATTGTTGACTATTTGATGTAATCCTCTTGTACACGTAGATTAGGAATATCTTGTGAGACTTGGTGCACTACTCCAGTTGAGACTTAGATTGTACACATTTGTGCATGGCTCTCGTGATACTTAGATTGTACTAGTATTTATGCCATTTACGAGTATCCAGATGTTGCTCAAAGTAGGTTATCTTCATGCCTGATCTTTATTTTGGTGCAACGAGTGATTCATCATCATCAACTTGGTACCTAGTTTTGTCACACTTTGACATTATTAGTGCAGCATAGGCTCTCTTTCTTCCTTATGGGGAGGTATCTTGGTCAACATCATTGGACCATCCTTGTAGGAGATTCGACATTGAGGGAGGGCTTCATGGTCTCTTCTTCTCTATTATGGGGGGGACATATTTTTTGTTCTTCTCATTCATCATTGAGAGCATTATGTGCTTTCATCATCTCTCTTTTGGGGGAGGGTTTTTTCCCATTAGGTTTTTATCTCTTTCTCCATTTATGGGAGATTGCATTTGTATTTGTACATGGGTACCTAACATGGCCTTGTAGCTGAGACCCATCTTAAATTGCTTAAGGTGGGTGTTGTTGTAAATAATTATTCATCTTGGATATTATTACAGTATACTTAAGTTTACTTAGGATAATGCATTTCATATTAGTTTGGGTATGAGACACTCGGGTATTTGTGCCACATTGGGATAGTGTGTTTAGGAGAATTTCCACCTTTTATGGTGTGATCATGTTACTACTTTATCATATCCACTTATTATGGAGTGATAATTCCACCATCAGTGGGTGATCCACCTCATGTGGAATATTAAGTTGTTTCTTCTACCTACCACACCTATTTCATACCTATCCTTGTTTCTTATTGAGCCACATGTCATGTTTGTTTGCTTGCATATCCATATTTCCTTGCCTATATAAGCAAGCTCATCTACATTGTATAACAACAACTTTTGATGATCGAGTTGATCAGTATTTTTATCTTGATAGAATACAATTTATTCCTATCATCTATTTTGTCTCTCTTATTTGTGCTTTCCATTGCCTCTATATCCTGGAAAAATCTCACACATTTACTACCAAAGATTCTGAAATATCTAACTATAGATTTATTGCCAAACCATAACTCATAACGTGTCTTACCAGTTTCTCCTTTGATAGGTACTCTATTTAATGTATAAACTATTGTTCTCACTTCTTCTCTCCAATAGATATGAGGTAGACTAGCTTCCATCATCATTGTTCTAGCATAATCCAAAATTGTTTTGTTCTTCCTTTCCACAACTCCATTTTGCTAAGGTGTCTGGGGAGCAGAAAATTATCTCCTTATACCATGCTTTGCACAAAAGTTATTAAACTCACCGGATGTGAATTCTCCACCATGATCGGACCTGACACATTTAATCTTCAATCGTGTCTCAGTTTCTACTTTAGCCTTAAAGATTTTAAACTTTTCAAAAGCCTTAGATTTCTCCCTTAGAAAAGTAACCCACATCATTCTAGAATAATCATCAATGATTAGCATGAAATATCTATCACCTTGAAAATTTTTAACTCTAGCAGTGCCACACAAATAATTATGAATAAGATCAAGAACATCATTAGATTTATCTTGTATACTCCAAAAAGAGGTTCTGACCTATTTACCCATTTGACATTCTTTAAATATCGGATTATACGGCTTCACAATCTTAGGTATATCTCTAACTTCCTTAGTTGAACTGATCTTTACAATGCAATCAAAATTCACATGACATAGCTGTTGGCATATGTCCAGAGTTTGATGACATGAGGATTGTATGTTGTCATTGATGTCAATATGTATGTTGTCATTGATGTTAATAGGCTGAAGTATGAACCACTATATTGAAGTAAGAAATCTGGCAAGAGAACTAGTATGATGGTATGAACTGGTATATGCAAAAAGTAAACCGGTATGTTGGAGTGTGAACCGGTATATGTAAAGTTTGTAGCAGGGTTTCATTTGATATGACTACAGGTTGGTAGTCTCAACTTTAGGGTTTCTAGTTGATGCATTCCAAGTCTATGTGATTCGATCAACGACATCCTGTGATGAGTTAGCATTGAAATGAAGATTAGATCGTGTTGCCACATCAGCCTTGCACGCATGAAGAATTTCCTTGAGGATCTTGCATGAAGAAGATTGATTCTATCCACCTTGGGCATGTACAAAATCTTTGTAAATGGTGGAGAGCGCATGATGGGTTATCAGCTTCCAGAAGCGGTGAAGAATGAACGATGGAAGAACGTCTTGAGATTTGTTCAAGATTGTTTTACCTTATGTAATGTGTTTAAATGGCCAGGATTGGACCAACTGTATTATTAACCTAGATGCTTAGGGTTTTAGGTTTTGGCCACCGACCTAATTGTTGCCTATAAGATCGATGATGATTTTTATTTGAAGTTGTTGGAAAATGATTGTATGTGAGGTGATTCTTGCTAGACTAGAGAAGTGAGTAGAGATCTACAGAGTGTGATTGTAGATGTAAAGGAATTGAAGTGGATCTATCTTGGAATTAAGTGTTGTTATCAGATCAGTGTATTACCTATTGACTTCTAACCATTTCAGCAGATGGAAAATCCCTTAACTGTGTAGCTTTAATAGGCTGTTTGTAAATCCTTTAACAGGGTGACTCAAAATCATTGAGTTCTTCAAATCCTCTCACAAGGTAACCTTTAATAGGGTTTTAACCTCTAACCGGGTATTTAGCCATCCCTTAATCGGGTGATCCCTAGCAAGATAGGTTCCTAGCAGAACCTATTGTAAAGTATTTAACCGGACTAGGCTCCTAATAGAGCAAACTTCAGAAGAGTTCAAGAACAAATTGTGGGTATTCATCCCCACCGTGGTTTTTCCCAGTTGGGTTTCCACATGAAAAATCAATATGTTATTTGTGATGCTTTTTCATGTGATGTTTTAGTGTTTTCTATTAAGTGGTAATGCAAGCTGGTCCAATGGTCATTGTATTTTTGATGTATTACTCAAGAATATGGGTGAAGTTGAGATGAGATATTAGGTTTTGAGAAGATCTAGGTGTTACCGGTTTATGTCTTTTATAGTCATATTGTGTTTTACTGGTAGTGCCTTGATTTAGATTGGTGATATTGTTTACCAGTTAGTGCAATCTTTGCAGTTTAAGTTGTTGAAGAAGTTTTTGTCCATACTGATTCACCCCCCCTCTCAGTATCTGTTGAGTATTTACTGCTCATCATTATTCATCAATAGCCTCTTATTCCATAGCCAACTCTCATCAATTTCTACAATCAAACATGTCTTCTAACCAAAATTCAAATGAAATATATTACCTTTTGTCTGTGTACTGGTTGCAATCTCCAAACCAGCTCTGTTAATGATTTTGCATTTGCCATCCTTGAACTATAATTGAAATCCCTTATCTAGCAATTTTCCTACACTCAACAGATTATGCTTCAAACCTTCAACAAAATAAGCATTATTAGTATTGTTCTTACCATCCAATGATATAGTTCCTTTTCCTTTGATCATACATGCTTTGTCATCTCCAAATCTAACCAGACCGCCATCAACTTCTTGCAAAGATAGAAAGTTTCTTTTATCTCTAGTCATATGATGTGAACATCCACTCTCAATTACCTATTCATCTGTGTCCTCAATTTTAGTAGGAAGTGCCTTCTCCTCAAGTACATTCTCTTCCAGTTTTGAAACATCTTCCTTGATAGCCAAGAACACCCATTCCTTTCTATTGCCAGAACCACTAGCAGAGTCCTCTCTTGGTTCATCATTAGAGTCAAAAATACCTTCCTCATCCGCTATGTAGTTATGATTTGTCTATGTTTTTCCTGTACTTATACTTGTTCTGCTATCTAGGGTTAGGCTTAAAAGATCTTCTAACACTTTCTTCAAATCTTGAATTCCTTTCAGGACATCTAGATGTAGAATGACCAATCTTATTACATGCAAAACATTTAAAAGGTGTTTTTCCTTCATACTTACTTCCTACCAGTCCTTTAGGTACTCTTCTAGCAAATAGTGCTTCAAGTTTCTCAAAATCATCATCTTCTCTCTCCATATCATCTAATTCATTTGCATATAAATCTTTCCAATATTTCTTACTAGTTGTTGACACGCATGAACAGTGGGTTCAGACTTCACAGCTCTAGAAGGTCCAAATTCTTCAAGCTCAAAAGAAGATAATTTCCCAACCAAGGTATCTTTGTTGACAAAAGTATTAGCCATTGTTGTGAATTCATTAATTGTAGTAACCTTCATCTTGTAAGCCAATGGTAAGGTTCTCAGAACTTTAGAAACAATTTCATCTTCACTTAGAGTTCCACCACAATATTGAATTCCCATAACAATCTCATTTACCCTTTCCATGAATGCAGTAATCCTTTCATCTTATTCCATCTTTAGGTTTTCATATCTCACCTGGTAACCATCATGTTTAGAAATTTTCATAGTAGGGTCACAATCATTAAGAGTCTCCAACTTATCCCATAGACCCTTTCCAGATGATTTGTTAGTTAATACCATTATTTGTTGATTAGAAAGTGCACACAAGAGTGCTTCTCTTGATCTACAATCATTCTCAAGATCCTTATCCAAGTTTGTCAGAGGAGCATTTCTAGATACCAGATTATGAGGTGTAAAAACATTCTATGTGATCTCCCAAATCTCCTTTCCAAGACATCTTAGATGAGTCTCCATCTGAATCTTCCATACTGTGTAATTTTTTCAATCAAGCCTAGGAATATCTCTCTGAAAGATAGCTCTAATGAACTAGATGAATTTGAACTGTTAGTCACCATAGGATCTTCCTCAGGTGGTTAAGCTTTCTGCAAAGAGCACCAAAGCTCTGATACCAGTTGTTAGATAGTTCAAATAACCAGAAGACAACTAAGAGTGGGGGTGGGGGGAGGGGGGAATCAATTGTCACAGATTACCAGAATATTTAGCAATTAAAACATTAATACAAGAATACTTTAAAAAAATACCAGAATAATGGTTAAACCAATTAAGCATAAACAAATAATCAAAGAATAAATACCATCCATGTGACACCAATATTTATATGTGGAAAACCTAGTAAAGGGAAAAACCACGGTGGGAAGTCTACCCACAGTCAGATAATACATATGTAGTAAGTATGTGAATTAAAATTGAGTGGCCTACACTTGCAGGAAGGCCAACAACCTAGAGCGCACTGCTCATCACAAAAGAAGTCTCACTGACTACATAGAAATCTAGACTACAATCTGAAAGAATAAATGAACTACAAAGATAGCATCTCCTATGCCTGAGTATAGTTTTGGTTAAGCTCAATACTGGAGAAATAAATCCTCTTACATTAACCTAACTCAATCTCCAATGATCGACCATATCCTCTACCTAAATGATATTACATTATTCGCACATTACATATCCATATAGCATTCCTATATTCCGATATCCCTTCATGATCTACAATGAGATCTTACATCATATATATCCAAACCCTCGACCATAAACAATCAGGTCGACCACTAGATAATAAAACAATTACATAACTACAAAACATGTCACCCTTAGACCAAACAAATAATATCCAACACATAAGACATACCAGAAACACATCGAGAGGTCCAATCCATAGGTTACATCAAGTTAGTCCATAATATAGATCAACTGGGACCCAATATAGGTCCACACGCTAAAGCAATAATCTCCATCCACCAAGTCTAAAACATGATTTCCATCAACATCCTAAATCCATACCAGAAGCTGCACCAACACCACTTATGCATATCATCAAAGATCTTCATCAGAGCTCTACCAGTGAAACCCTTGCTGTAACCACAAACCAAGCGTCCAAGCAAATAGGATAACTTCTGATCACCAAACCAAAACCAACTTACTGACTATGAACATGAGTATCATGAATAAGCCAATTCCATAACCAACCCATACTGGAGCATACCAGATCATGCCTGATCCAATTCAACTAGAAACCACACAACCTATCAGGACCAGAAGGGTGCTGGTAAAGCATCCAAAATAGCTAGTGTTTACATCAATGACAAAACATCAATGCAACACATAATCAATTCCTCCAAATGGCCAACATCAGCATCCCCCCAATAGCACTTTCGGGTTACTTTAAAAGCATCCATCTCCACCTCAAAAGGAGAAATGAATAATATAGCCACATTCATCTCCCCCTCAATAGAAGACAAGATCACCTTAATAGAAAAGACTAGAGAAGCCCAAAGATGCAAAAAATGAATCTCAAGAACCACAACCCAGAAAGAACATTGAGAGAGACCAACAACACCCAAACCAATGAGCTAGGAAGGGGTTACAATATATAACCATAAAGGGACAATCCCCATCCTCTTGAAACAACGCAAAGACAAAGGGCATAGAAAAAACAAAATGGAACAAAACAAATAAGCCCCCAAGAACCAACGAAGAGGATCCAGGCAAGGCCCTGGCATGAAGACTCCAATAGGGAGAACAACTGATGAAGACATATAGTGAATATTATTCAAAAAAAATTTAAAAATTTTCCTTGAAAAGAGGCAAGTCTAGTGTTGCCTCTAGAAGAAACACCCAATCTAAGAGAAATGATTAAATAAGTCTCATGATTTTCTTATAAAAATTATCAATTATCCGCATGTTAAAATAAATTTTTTTCATAATGCAATGAGGTGAAACACATTTGGTTACATATGAAAACTTGTGATAATCTTCAATGGTAAAGATGGTGTGATAATATGTGTGATTAAATGACTATTTTCAAGTGCGTTTAGCATGAACTACATGATGAAACTTGGAAACAAATCTACATATTACTCCAAAAAAATTTAAGGCAAAGTTCAATTTGAAAGAATAAAAGGGGACAAAAGAAAGATAATGAGTCTACTTTTAGTGGACATTTTGAACAACCCAAAACCTAAACTTCTACCCATAAAAAATGAGAACTTTTTATTGTCTAAATGGATATCCATTACAAATGCATAACTATTTTAAAATGTGTATACAAATAATAAAGATTTAATTTATTAAAGCTAATCACAAGCTCATTTTACCTTATTTTTAAATAAAAAGGGATGGCTAGCAAGAACACTTTAGAATGGTTGCCCATAATTTGTAGAGCAGTTTCAACTTCCTCCTTCCACAACAAGTTTTTGTTTTTAATCATGTTTTATATGCTTTTTTAATTTTTCTAGGGACTAATTTTTTTTAATTTTACTTTTAATCATGTTTTTAAATTTAATATATAAGAACCTTAATATTTTTCATTGACATTTGTTAGATATAATTTAATAGTGAAAACTAGATCTCAAATAGTACTTACAATATTTTTTATTAAATAGATTAATATATATAAACCAACATAAATAAATATAATGTATCCTCAAAAAATATAAATAGAAGGAAATCATAGACTAGAAATAATAGACCATATAAACCCAAGAATAAAATAGATACAACATTACATATAGTCTTTAAAATGAAGTAGTTCATTACATCATTTCAAGTTTATAGTTTTTGATTAAGATAAATGGGTTTTACAGGGACCCGAAACCTAAATCCAACAACAAAAAATAAAACTGGTAGTGAACCAAAGTCTAAACAATAGCCAAATAGCTACAGAAACAGGGGATACACCCCAAAAATCATAACAAAAAGCAATGAAACTAGAGCAAAAAAGAATCTAACAAAAACAAAAAGCTATCCAAGAGCTTTCATGAGCTCAATATTTTTATAGATCATATTCTTGTTAATATCTTTGAGCTCCTCCATGATGAATCTCAAGCTGCTCCTCTCCTGATTCTTGCTTCTAGTCCTGGTAGAGTGTCTAGTAGAAATCTACATATCGGTATCTTGTGTGTTTATCTCCCAACTTCTTGCTCGATTTGGTAGCTGAAAGCAGAACACTATTGAGAGGTTGGGCTTTCTGAATGATAATTTTCCCATTAACCCATTTAAGGCCTTCTACATTATTATTCATTACCTCTTTGCTTATTTCCACCAGTCCCCTGAGTTTTCCCTTTAATTCCTCCATAGTTTTTTTGAGATGAAAAATTCTTCACTCATGCCTGATTTTCATAGCCCTAATATCTTTCGTTAATTTTTGAGTCATCTTTAGGAGCTTGTCAGTTTTGTCTAGTGAGGGGTTCTCTATGAAGGTGTTAATTATATCCTTAATGCCCTGTTTAAGGAGGGAAATTTAACTTGTCACCCACTCAAAACATTTCTCTTGGTTGATGGTAGAGTTAGCCAGGAGCATATCAAAATTTGTTTATTCCTTTTTATATTCTCTCGGGTCCACATTTAGGGGAATATCCAGTTTGATTTCATCATCCCCTTTACCCTTTATCTCCACCCTTTTCCCAATTTTCTTCTTTTTTCGAGCTTTGAGGGCCCAAGTCTTGGGGTTTAGAAAAGGGCATTTTCAACTTTTTAGCTGCAAATCTAGGAGGGCTTTTTCTTTTCTTGCTACTATTAGTACCAAGAGTAGGTTTTTGGGGGGACCTCATCCTCTGAAGGCATATAATCTAAGTCATCTGATACATGGAGATCATTTCAATCCATGGCCACTTCACCCACCTCCTTATGAACATCAATATCTAAGACCACATGCACATCATGGATAGCCAAGTATTTGGGGGTTTTTATAATAAGGGAAGGCTTAACCTCATACACTTTATCATATTCCATAATGAGGAGGATTAAGCCCTCATGCAAAACAAGATTCTCATTTCTTTTAGCATGATTTATAAGATTATTCTCAACTGGAGACATTAAATAAAAAGGAAGATAAATTTTTCCATCATGCCTAAAATGATTCAAGATGGTGAAATCATAGGAAAAAATGCTGGCATAGTGGCCATCCAGAGTAATGTACCTCATAATTATATCCACCATATCTGTAGTACCCCTACCATAATCGATCTCTAACATTGGTTTAATCTTGATTAGTTATCTTAATATAATGATTATAGTCAGATGTTTGATTTAACGCATAGCTATTGATGTGGTTTTCACACTAGTTGTATGCAAGTTGTTAGTGTACCTATTTCGTGGTATCAATATTGAGCTAACGCTTTCATTAAGTTATTATATATGTATGCATGCATGTTCTTTGGTTGCAGGAAATTTCAGGTACAACGCCGCATGAGTGCGAGGTTCGTCTTCACCTAGATTGCAGGTTTGAGTGTACCTCTTGTAATCCTTAGAGTTGGATTAGGTGGTTGTAAGACCCTAGTTGACCTTAGTCGCGCTCCAGTGAGCATCGCCAGTCATCGTCGGTAATCCCTTCTTGTTTGGGTTTGCGAGTCGTCTGTTTGGTTGACTTTCTCGATTTGCGTGCTTGGTGTGTTTGGTTAAATTGATTAATTAGTCCTTAGTAATTATCTTGATTATATATACGTTTGTGCATTGAAGATTAGTGGATTAAATTAATCTGGTTTCCGTTATGCGATTTTCGTCGATATTGGATTGCTCGTTTTTAATTGGGAGTAAATTCGATCAAATGACTGTTTTCGAATATTAAATGCATTTTATATATGCTGCTGAAAAAGAAAGTTGGTATTTTATCGCAATAGAGTTAATTGCATTCTGTTGGATTCTGAATATTGAAAGGTTAAATTTAATTAAATGAGAAATCGAATTTTTAATTGAAAACGCAAGTTAAATTGTTGCTATAGTTGAAAAGAATTAACTTTTGTGAATTATTTGTAAATAAAATTTTTAAATTCCAAAAATGGAATTTTTGGGTCAACTCTTCCATATAACCCAAATTTGGGGAAATTGGAGAGGATGGACATGTTTGGAGGAATTTTGGTTGAAAGAAAATTTTAGAGTTGAATTTGGGGGTTTTTGGGGAAGGAATGATTCTGGACCTGGTAGGATTGGGCTCTCCTTCAGCTACTCCAGGATTGCGTGTTAAGGTAGGATCCAACTCTCAATTTTAGTTTCTGTTTGAAATGGAAATGGGGGTTTTATCTTGGTTTTAAATTCTCCATCGAATGCCATGTTTATGAACTGATTTAGTAAATTAACCAACTTGGCTGGAAGTGATTTTGAGGTGCTGTTAATTCCTCTTTGTTTTTGGGCGTTTGAAACCCTTGGGTGTTTGTAAAGAATGAGAAAACCCAACATGAAAATGTGATATCAATCTCAATTTGTTTAAACCAAATGTATAGTAAATCAAAATTTCATTATAAATCTTTGTGATGGGCGTTTGTGTTTATTGAAATCGAACTGTGCATTTTATATAGCAAATTTATTAAAAGGACTAAGCTGTGCGTTTCATGTTTTGCCGAACTGGGTGAAATTGTTTTTGTTCGAAACCCTTGGTTGGGGCGGAGGGTGGGGAGCGGAGCTCCACCCGCTCCTCCTCCCCTCTCTCCCGCTCGTGCCCCCTGTTTCCCCCCCCATCGCTGGTGTTAGAGACTATGCCGCGGCACACTGTGGTGGCCGCAGGTCGCCACGGACCTGTAGGCACCGTAGTGGCGCCGCCCTGCGTGGGTCTCCCTGCGGGAATGGCGTTGGACGACATAAGGGTTAGGGCACGACCCACCCTCGCCTCCATTCTTTTTAAAATACGTTTTTTTTTAGAAAAGAACATAATTTTAAATGCGTTTTTTTGTTGTTGTTATAACGTAGTTTTTAAAATCATTTTTTTTATGCATGTTTTTTTTAGTATTCAAAAAAAAAAATGCTTATAATATGTGGAATATTATTTTAATGTTAGTGTTAATTAGTTGCGTAATTATGATTAAGGGGCATAAAAATGATAAATGTTAAATCGGTATTGTTTAATTTTATAATGGAGATTATAGATTAAGCATTACTCAACTTCATTTCGTGACTTATGCCTCCTTTTAATTAAGTTCTAAAACTGTTAACTTCGCAACTGAATATCATTGATGTTATTCTGATTGATCTTGGATTAATGAATCTAGATCTTGATCGTTGAAATACGATGTAATTACTGCTTGTAGAACATATCATTGAGTAATTGAAAAGTAGTGAAATATTTATCGTTGGGCATTAGAAATTTAACGATATGCTTTTGATAATGATTATCTTCATTTGGATTTCCTTTTTTATATTTAAATTTCTGTGATCCGTATAATGTATCTGGAATTGAAATTATGAATCTGTAGAGATTGATTTTAGACCAGTATATTAATGACGTTTTGATTGGAGATTAAATATCTTATTTTAGTTGATTAATGGTTGTCTGAGATTTACTAATATGATTTGGTTAAAAACTCATTATGGCTTAATTTGCCTGTTCGATGCTTGAAACCTTAAGAGTTAGAAAACCAAGAACAACTTATCCCCAGTTGAGGTAGATAACTGTAATCTGATTTAGATCTTGTAGAAAACTTGATCGACTTGTAATGATTAAATCAATTTGAGGAAATATTGTCTTTTCTGATTATTGCCTTGCGAGTTTAACTTCTGTATTCGCCTTTAATTATGAAATGGCATGTTTTTGCTTGTTTAGTAGGACCCTGCCGTATGGATTGACTTGGGGTTCCTGTTTCAGTCCTCGATTCCGAGTTGACTGTTGTATTGTGGTAGTGTCGTTTGATCATATCCTCCTTGTGTGTGAGTCGAATGATGATTGTGGTTGACCGTTGTTGGTCGGGTCTCTAGTTAGAGTACCGTTAGTAAGTGATTACTTTTGAGTCATGTATGACCTGGGGATTGTGTATCTCTTCTTGAACTCCGTTCGTCTGACCATGTGTATTCCTTGGTTTTGAGTTCGTCTGAGTATAGTCTAGTGTCGTATGGGAAAGTGGCTTTCGATTGGGGGCCGCGCCCAAAGTGGCTGCTGGGTAACCCGTCGAAAGTGAGTCTAATAAGTGATAACCTAACAGTAGATTAGAATGTAATCTCTAAATAAGATAATGTGCCTCACACATGAGACGAGTGCTATCATAGATTTGACATGCTGGGAGAAGGCCTGAAATGGCAAACCATCTTCCTTGTCTTCATGAGAGGATGTGTGGGTCCACATGAGGCTTGGATGGGCCGGAAGCTCGGATTAGGTTGCCAGGGTGACCCAGTGTATGGGACCGGGACCTATGAAGACTTGCCATGGTATCCATACCAGGTTGTGTGATGACACTTGTCCCTACGTTCGCTAGTGTGTTGTCGTTGTCCTATTAGGAGTACCCTTGTGATTCGTCCTTTTGTCTCTGCCCTTGTGAGTGTCGGTTTCATGTTAGACCTTGGGTGGTGATGGCTCAGTTTTATGGATGCTCTCATGGACCTCTTGTTTTAGCTTTGATTATGTGCAGCTGGATCCTGTTCTTTTTAAGGATCATTTATGTATTAATTGACCGATGCGGTCGTTTGTATATTGTTTATGTATCGCCTTGATGGCTGGATTGTATGGTGTAATCTCTTGTATTCTTAACTTTATTATTTATCAGAGGGGTCTTGCAGTTGAGCAGACCCGGAGATGTAGCCCTTTAGGGGTGAACTTCGAGATCATTATGGTGTCATGTGATGTATTCTCTTATGTTCCTTTATTCAGCTTTATCATGTATGATTAGCTTATGTTAGAATGGTTAAGTGGATAAATGGGAATTAACTATAAATGCTTTTATTCAATTCTTTCTTGAATGCCATGTTGATCGAATGCGTAAGTGGTTTAGATGAGATTTATCATAGATGCTAGTATGCAATCATATTTTGAAATGCAATAAGTTGGAATATGAATGAGTGTAACTTAGAGTAATGAATTATACCTAGTTGTTGTTAAGGAATTTAAATATGCTTGGAAAGATCTCTTATGTTATGATGAAATCCTAGTGTATTAGAATGTTAGATGTATGGATTGTAATTTTAAATGAAAAGCTTGAATGAGAATTATGAATGGATCCTAATGGATGAATCTTGTTGTGATTTATATTTCCGTCCTTTGAAAGAAATTATCCTGATTTTGAATTATCTCGTTATTAAGATTTTCAGCTTTTGGATTAATTGTGTGAGTTAAGTGAATTGTGAGATTTAAGTAATCTCGTTGGGAATCTCTTTAGGAGTTAGTTGAAGTCTTCCGCTATGTAATCTGAATCTTTGATATCGTGTTGCATCTTGTGTTGTAACTTCAAAAAAAATAAAAATAAAAAAAATTTGCCCTCTATTCTTGTCTTATGGCTTAATCCCTTCGGGGTTTCCTGGCGGGGCATTACATTTGGTATCAGAGCCCATGTTGCAAACATTGGGATCTCTGGTGTCGCGTGTGCCCTCTATTTGTGTGAGGTGTATCGACCTTATGTGTATGCTTGTCCTCCTTTTGCATGTGAGTGATTGAGCAGACCTTAGCTTGTGTGGAATGTGTGTGTTCACACCTTGTTTTCGCCTTCTTGATGTTGGTGTTTGAGTGCTTATTTGTGCATTGTTTGCTTATTGATGTCTTGGTCTACGATTACTCTTATCTTGAAAGAGTGTCGTATGTACCTCCCATTATTGAGTGTTGAACTCTTTAGACCAATCCATTTGGGTCGGTCCGTGCTTGTCTTGAATCTGAAAGTGTGTATTGTGATTGTTTAAGATTATGATCTAGCTTAGTGTTGTTCTCTTGAAGGACTAGTATGGCTAATTTTGAATGCTTATTTTATAGAAATTAAATGATTATCACCATTCCTCTCTTCTTTCTGGAAATTAAAATGATTAAGATATGTGTAATTATCTTTGGTTTGAGTTTCTTGTTTGCAAGAGAGAAAAAGGGTGTGACTTCTTGAACCCTTGTGTGAGCCTTATGATGCTTATGTTTTTAGTTTATTAAAGGGCTATGGGTTTAAAAATTTATTTTGGGTGAATGGGAGAAAATTGTATGTGTACGTTTAAAGAATTCTCCATGTGTATGTTGTAGGAGTAGCATGATTAAATTCTACCTTAGTAAGGTGCATTGCTATGCGAATAGTTGAATTATGTGAAACTGCTTGGTTTGTAGAAGAAGTATAAAAAGAGCACGTTATTGAAGCTTCGAGAGAATATTAATGTGTTTTCCGAAAGATTGTCTTATGTGTTTCATTAAACCAGTTTGATTGAAGATTTATTTTAGCAAATGCTCCATTGAACTCGCTTTTGGGTATATGTAATTACCTTAATGTGTTTAGGAAGTGCGAATGGAAAAGCTTGTTTGATGTGCGTGCATTAATATGTTTTATTTGGGTAATAGCTTCTTGCTTATCTTTGATCGTAATGTGATCTTCTCTAATAGGTTGCAAATTATGACATGTGTCTATATTGTATTATTATAAGCGAGTGTTCTTATGAGGTCTTGCATTATCGAAAAGATTGCTTCTCTTGATCCTTGTTTTGTTGGAAAATTAGAACCTCCTGTTGCAACCATAATTATTGGGAATGTTTTTGTTAGGCTGATTGTCATCCATCTAAATGGTAGCGAAATGAAAACCGTGTAATTGAAATGATAGGCTTATAGTGAGAAAATGTATAATGTAGCATGATCTCGATTGATCTTGCGTTTTTGTAGGAAACAGTTTGATTATCAAGCTCTCTTCCCCTTCTCTTTGCCTAATCATAAGAATTTTAGAAATGATATTAAAGAGTGCATTGATTTAAATAGAATGTTTATAAAACATGTGAAATTGTGTGGTTGCTTTTGGCTTCATAAGGATAGATGAAAGTCTTAAGCTTTAGAAACAAATTTGCTTAGCTAGTAATTTAATTATGAATGCTTAGTGAGATTCAAGAAAGCTATAGGAATGATGTTATATTCTTTATATAATTGTGAATTGTTAGTAATTTCAGTACTTGAATCTAGAGTAAACTTGATTCAGTCATTTATATAGAAAGCATAATTGAAATCTTCCTTGTATAGATGTTAGCGTACTGAAAAGTACTCCCCGTAAATGTGACTAAACCAGTACTGGTGTTTTCGTGTGTATTGTAAGAAACTAGTGCTTATCTTATGTGCCCATGGATTGGTGAAGTAATCAACCATGGAGGATATGTTGTTTATGAGTATGGGAAACCATATTGTTTAAGTGCTGTTGCTTATTTGTTTCCCTGCTGAGTACCAAACCTCGGGTTGTGGGTAACTCGGTATGTTAAGGGGTAGTATTCGAAGTAACCGTTCCTTGAATAGTATGGATTGGCGTATGAGTAATGTCGATGCGAAGCGACTTCAGCTTCTCTACTTCGAGGAATGATATAGTTGTACTACTAAACTGTATCAAGGTGTACTCAATACTTTCCCTTGTGATGAACCTATTTACGAGGTTCATGAGTGCCAGCCTTATTTCTATCCTTTATTTTGAGCATATAGATGGCAGTTTTGTGCATATTGTTGGATTCTATTGGAGCATCTGTTGCCTTGTCTTCATGAGAGGCGTGTTATTGTTCTTACATAAGTTGCCAACTGACTAGTGTTGGTAGACTTGTGGGTAGACCTTAGCCATGTATACCTCTGGCTTACGGTGAGTATCCTGAGAGGAACATCGCTATGTAGAGTGTGACCAGCGTGTGCCTTATCCGCGGGGTACACTGCCATGCGGGATACATCCAATGTGGGCTTTGTCTGCTTGGAGTATTGCCATGCTGTGCTGAGACACGATGCGGGATGTAGTAGACATTTCCATGCGGCCTACCGCTAGGTATTGGGTAGAGCCATGCCACGTGACGACGTGATGCGGGGTGATGTCGAGGTGCACACTGCCATGCCATGCGGGTGTGTGACTTGGCCACACCACATGATGAGCTACTAGGATAGCTAGACGATTGTTCCTTCCTTCCTCGTTGGTGGCTAGCTATTAGTCACGTAGTGATGTAATGTGCACTTATGCATTTCTTTTATTTATTTCTTTATTTCCTTGTGGACCAGCAATTTATTTTACTTTGACTGTGAAGGTTTAGCCACAATCTTGTGATCTTTTGCACTTTTGATTTGGTGTTGAGATTCCGGATTATTTTCTTGTTTTATTGTTGGAATTGAGGAATTATTATCTTTATTCATCTGTACTTTGGTGGCTAAACTAGTTTATCATTATTGTTTTTGGATGCTGGTCTTGTGTTGCAATGTGAATTCCTCTCCAAGAACGTAGGAGACGGGCTTGGATGAGTGTATACGAGGAAGTAGACGCAGGGAACCTTGAGGATGGAGGTATCTGAGGCTGTGAAAACAGCTAGGATCCACTACCTACCTATGTGTGGTGACTATCTCTTGGAGGCTAACCACCTTGCTCAACAAGGGATATTCACGAGGGACTTGTATGGAAGGTAGCACCACTATGGTGTACCCTAGCACCATCAAGCCCTTGAGTGAGATATTGGATATTTATGATCATATTGTTGTTCTGGGATCAGGCATAGAGATGCTGATCATGCATGTTATCTTTGACCGAGCATTAGACATGCTCACATGTGGCCTTTTCTGTTATGCATTCCAGTTATGTGGATGGTTATTATTTGTATCATGGAGTAAATTGTGTTAACTTGTCGCTATGTTATGGGACATAGTCTTTGGAAAGGTTTTCTTATGCCTGGCAAGTGTAATCAATTGAGTTATTTTTGTTGCTCTTATTTATTGAAAGTTAAATTGGCTGTAGAAATTGATATTTTGAGCTAGTTCTATGTTATTAAATCTTATGATAAAGATGGATGGGTAAAGGAAATTGATCATGATGGCATGTTTTCCTGTCATTTTGGTCGATGATTATGGTAATTGTTGTTTACCTCTTTGTAATGCTTTAATTTGGTGTAATGAAAGGAAGAAAATTCTTGTTCCTCTGCTATGATTGTGGATAATTCCTAGAATATTGTAAGGAATGTATGGTTTTAGATGTATCTAGCCAATGGATAATGGCGTTTGTAAAGGATTTTGCAATTATATTTCATTTATTTATGGAAAGATTTCTATGTGCAATTTGATCTTTGTTGAATGAGTTTCAGGGCTGATGCGTACGACATGTTTTCCATCTAGCCTTACGACTTCCAGGAGTAAGTCGGAACCTAGGGGGGAGAATGTAGTACCCCTACCGTAATCGATCTCTAACATTGGTTTAATCTTGATTAGTTATCTTAATATAATGATTATAGTCAGATGTTTGATTTAACGCATAGCTATTGATGTGGTTTTCACACTAGTTGTATGCAAGTTATTAGTGTACCTATTTTGTGGTATCAATATTGAGCTAACGCTTTCATTAAGTTATTATATATGTATGCATGCATGTTCTTTGGTTGCAGGAAATTTCAGGTACAACGCTGCATGAGTGCGAGGTTCGTCTTCACCTGGATTGCAGGTTTGAGTGTACCTCTTGTAATCCTTAGAGTTGGATTAGGTGGTCGTAAGACCCTAGTTGACCTTAGTCGTGCTCCAGTGAGCATCACCAGTCGTCGTTGGTAATCCCTTCTTGTTTGGGTTTGCGAGTCGTCTGTTTGGTTGACTTTCTCGATTTGCGTGCTTGGTGTGTTTGGTTAAATTGATTAATTAGTCCTTAGTAATTATCTTGATTATATATGCGTTTGTGCATTGAAGATTAGTGGATTAAATTAATCTGGTTTCCGTTATGCGATTTTCGTCGATATTGGATTGCTCGTTTTTAATTGGGAGTAAATTTGATCAAATGACTGTTTTCGAATATTAAATGCATTTTATATATGCTGCTGAAAAAGAAAGTTGGTATTTTATCGCAATAGAGTTAATTGCATTCTGTTGGATTTTGAATATTGAAAGGTTAAATTTAATTAAATGAGAAATCGAATTTTTAATTGAAAAAGCAAGTTAAATTGTTGCTATAGTTGAAAAGAATTAACTTTTGTGAATTATTTGTAAATAAAATTTTTAAATTCCAAAAATGGAATTCTTGGGTCAACTCTTCCATATAACCCAAATTTGGGGAAATTGGAGAGGATGGACATGTTTGGAGGAATTTTGGTTGAAAGAAAATTTTGGAGTTGAATTTGGGGGTTTTTGGGGAAGGAATGATTCTGGACCTGGCAGGATTGGGCTCTCCTTCAGCTACTCCAGGATTGCGTGTTAAGGTAGGATCCAACTCTCAATTTTAGTTTCTGTTTGAAATGGAAATGAGGGTTTTATCTTGGTTTTAAATTCTCCATCGAATGCCATGTTTATGAACTGATTTAGTAAATTAACCAGCTTGGCTGGAAGTGATTTTGAGGTGCTGTTAATTCCTCTTTGTTTTTGGGCGTTTGAAACCCTTGGGTGTTTGTAAAGAATGAGAAAACCCAACATGAAAATGTGATATCAATCTCAATTTGTTTAAACTGAATGTATAGTAAATCAAAATTTCATTATAAATCTTTGTGATGGGCGTTTGTGTTTATTGAAATCGAACTGTGCATTTTATATAGCAAATTTATTAAAAGGACCAAGCTGTGCGTTTCATGTTTTGCCGAACTGGGCGAAATTGTTTTTGTTCGAAACCCTTGGTTGGGGCGGAGGGTGGGGAGCGGAGCTCCACCTGCTCCTCCTCCCCTCTCCCCCGCTCGTGCCCCCTGTTTCCCCCCCCATCGCTGGTGTTAGAGACTATGCCGCGGCACACTGCGGTGGCCGCAGGGCGCCGCGGACCTGCGGGCACCGCTGTGGCGCCGCCCTGCGTGGGTCTCCCTGTGGGAATGGCGTTGGATGGCGTTAGGGTTAGGGCACGGCCCGCCCTCGCCTCCATTCTTTTTAAAATACTTTTTTTTTAAGAAAAGAACATAATTTTAAATGCATTTTTTTTTTGTTGTTATAAACGTAGTTTTTAAAATCATTTTTTTTATGCATGTTTTTTTTAGTATTCAAAAAGAAAAATGCTTATAATATGTGGAATATTATTTTAATGTTAGTGTTAATTAGTTGCGTAATTATGATTAAGGGGCATAAAAATGATAAATGTTAAATCGGTATTGTTTAATTTTATAATGGAGATTATAGATTAAGCATTACTCAACTTCATTTCGTGACTTATGCCTCCTTTTAATTAAGTTCTAAAACTGTTAACTTCGCAACTGAATATCATTCATGTTATTCTGATTGATCTTGGATTAATGAATCTAGATCTTGATCGTTGAAATACGATGTAATTACTGCTTGTAGAACATATCATTGAGTAATTGAAAAGTAGTGAAATATTTATCGTTGGGCATTAGAAATTTAACGATATGCTTTTGATAATGATTATCTTCATTTGGATTTCCTTTTTTATATTTAAATTTCTGTGATCCGTATAATGTATCTGGAATTGAAATTATGAATCTGTAGAGATTGATTTTAGACCAGTATGTTAATGACATTTTGATTGGAGATTAAATATCTTATTTTAGTTGATTAATGGTTGTCTGAGATTTACTAATATGATTTGGTTAAAAACTCATTATGGCTTAATTTGCCTGTTCGATGCTTGAAACCTTAAGAGTTAGAAAACCAAGAACAACTTATCCCCAGTTGAGGTAGATAACTGTAATCTGATTTAGATCTTGTAGAAAACTTGATCGACTTGTAATGATTAAATCAATTTGAGGAAATATTGTCTTTTCTGATTATTGCCTTGCGAGTTTAACTTCTGTATTCGCCTTTAATTATGAAATGGCATGTTTTTGCTTGTTTAGTAGGACCCTGTCGTATGGATTGACTTGGGGTTCCTGTTTCAGTCCTCGATTCCGAGTTGACTATTGTATTGTGGTAGTGTCGTTTGATCATATCCTTCTTGTGTGTGAGTCGAATGATGATTGTGGTTGACCGTTGTTGGTCGGGTCTCTAGTTAGAGTACTGTTAGTAAGTGATTACTTTTGAGTCATGTATGACCTGGGGATTGTGTATCTCTTCTTGAACTCCGTTCATCTGACCATGTGTATTCCTTGGTTTTGAGTTCGTCTGAGTATAGTCTAGTGTCGTATGGGAAAGTGGCTTTCGATTGGGGGCCGCGCCCAAAGTGAGTCTAATAAGTGATAACCTAACAGTAGATTAGAATGTAATCTCTAAATAAGATAATGTGCCTCACACATGAGACGAGTGCTATCATAGATTCAACATGCTGGGAGAAGGCCTGAAATGGCAAACCATCTTCCTTGTCTTCACGAGAGGATGTGTGGGTCCACATGAGGCTTCGATGGGCCGGAAGCTCGGATTAGGTTGCCAGGGTGACACAGTGTATGGGACCGGGACCTATGAAGACTTGCCATGGTATCCATACCAGGTTGTGTGATGACACTTGTCCCTACGTTCGCTAGTGTGTTGTCATTGTCCTGTTAGGAGTACCCTTGTGAGTCGTCCTTTTGTCTCTGCCCTTGTGAGTGTCGGTTTCATGTTAGACCTTGGGTGGTGATGGCTCAGTTTTATGGATGCTCTCATGGACCTCTTGTTTTAGCTTTGATTATGTGCAGCTGGATCCTGTTCTTTTTAAGGATCGTTTATGTATTAATTGACCGATGCGGTCGTTTGTATATTGTTTATGTATCGCCTTGATGGCTGGATTGTATGGTGTAATCTCTTGTATTCTTAACTTTATTATTTATTAGAGGGGTCTTGCAGTTGAGCAGACCCGGAGATGTAGCCCTTTAGGGGTGAACTCCGAGATCATTATGGTGTCATGTGATGTATTCTCTTATGTTCCTTTATTCAGCTTTATCATGTATGATTAGCTTATGTTAGAATGGTTAAGTGGATAAATGGGAATTAACTATAAATGCTTTTATTCAATTCTTTCTTGAATGCCATGTTGATCGAATGCGTAAGTGGTTTAGATGAGATTTATCATAGATGTTAGTATGCAATCGTCTTTTGAAATGCAATAAGTTGGAATATGAATGAGTGTAACTTAGAGTAATGAATTATACCCAGTTGTTGTTAAGGAATTTAAATATGCTTGGAAAGATCTCTTATGTTATGATGAAATCCTAGTGTATTAGAATGTTAGATGTATGGATTGTAATTTTAAATGAAAAGCTTGAATGAGAATTATGAATGGATCCTAATGGATGAATCTTGTTGTGATTTATATTTCTGTCCTTTGAAAGAAATTATCCTGATTTTGAATTATCTCGTTATTAAGATTTTCAGCTTTTGGATTAATCGTGTGAGTTAAGTGAATTGTGATATTTAAGTAATCTCGTTGGGAAACTCTTTAGGAGTTAGTTGAAGTCTTCCGCTATGTAATCTGAATCTTTGATATCGTGTTGCATCTTGTGTTGTAACTTTTAAAAAAAATAAAAAATAAAAAATTTGCCCTCTATTCTTGTCTTATGGCTTAATCCCTTCGGGGTTTCCTGGCGGGGCATTACAATATCCACCCAAATCTTAAAGAGGACTTTATTATTGTAACCCCCATTAGGCATTTTCCTTACTCTGTTTCTTTCACTCTGTTTGTCATAGGCAATTAACAGAGCTTCCTCTGAGGTTTTTCTCTCTCTATAGAACTTTTTTCCTTCCATATTCAAACCTATAATCTCTCCTATGAAATGCTCATCAATCCTAAATTTGGCACCATACACATTGAGAACACTTTTATACTAGCCCTTCACAAAATCTTCGGTTAACCTGTGATTCTGGCCAGGAAATTTTTTGAGGTAAGGCTCTAAAAAACCATCCACAATTTCCATCCATTGCTCCTTGTTTTGTTCCTACTTCTCGCATGAAGATGACTCCATTTTGTTCTTACCTCCCCATATAAAAAGAGTACCTCTGCAACTTTTGATGTTCACAAAAATAATACCAAACCCGAACCAATGGATACAAAACCAGACCGATAGGAACAATCTAAAAAGTTGACTTCACTCATCGCTCATTTTTAGAAATGACTTTACTCATATGAATCGATGGTATAATTAACATTTGGTTGTTGGGAAAGATTTTAGGCATCCCTTCATGTTAGCTCAACCAAGTTAATTGGAAAGGACTCCCTTGTCATCCACCATTTGATTTCATCATTTAGCACACCAAGATTTTCCATGTAATCCATAGGCATATTACCTTCCCTAAAGACTTCAGTAATTTGAATTTTGTCCAAATGGGCAATTGTACAAAGACACTCCTAGATTAAATGCTTGATTGTCCAACTAGGAGACATCTTTTTAATTAGGCAATTAATGATATTCAGAGAGCCACTTTCTAACCAAACCTTTTTATACCCTCCATGATTAGCTAGTAGAAGTCTAATGCAGGTTGCATTTGAATGTTTATAGTTTATAGAGAACATTGCTGGATTATCTAGAGACATATAAAATGAAACTAAATGAAACTATCTAAAGGGTATTAATCATTAGATTCACCGTGTTCCCTCCATTGCTTAAGTTATTCACATCATCTACTACCTTTGAACATGTCAGGCTAATTTTCTCTTCTCAATTGGGTTTTATTGGATTTAAAAAATTGGATGTGTTGTGGAAGAAATAGATCAATACTTAATAATGGAATAGAAATATTGAAATAATAAAACTTGACCTAGGCACTTAGGGTTCACATACTCTATTAATAGTGTTTAATTTCACATTACAAGCCTCCAAGACCAAACAAAAAACAAGAACACCTACTACAAATGAGAGTAGAAAGAAAGATGTGCTAGATTCATCAAAGGAAAAGATTATAGAATGGCACAATTAATAATGAATTTCTTAATAGAAAGCTAGAGAAGCCCTAATCTAATATTAATAAAATGAAAAATTATAAAGAAGATAAATATAGCTCAACTAAAGTGAACTTAAGCTTAAAAAGAATAAATATAAATATAATTCTCTAACACCTCCCCTTAAGTGAAACATAGATAGAAGTTTAAAAAACTCAAAAAACATGAAATTCAATCATAGGCCTTTGTAATTAAAAGTTTGATGAGGTACCCATGTACAAAAATATCTCTTTTTGACTAGAGGACAAGAGAAAAATCCTCTCTAAAAGATAAAATAAAGAGAATCATGGACTAAGAAGCCTCGAAGAACATAAAGAATATCCTTAAAACACAAAGATGTTGTAGAAAATTCTTAAATGATAACTACAATAGTGTTGATTGAAGAACCTCCTCTTAAATTAGGATGAGGATCAAGATCAAGAAGATGAGAATTTTTATGAGCACCTTCAACAACACTACTCAAACAAAGAACAAATAGGAAAAAAAAACAAAACTATTATTTGAAGATATAGATCGTACATGAAACTACCTGGGTGATGCTAATGATACTATTCAACCATGAAAGAGTAAAATGCTAGTAAAAAATATAGGTGCAAATAATATAAAGAACTAATCAACTATGGATAAGTTACACCCACAAAATCAGAAAGCAAGAGTGTCTATATAGTAAAATCTACATCTTACTAAGATACAATCACTACGTCCTAATAGCTCACTCCAAATAAAAACCAAGGAAGCATTCACCCCAATGATATAAAATCCCCATAATGTTGAAAATGTAGAGAGATGATAGGTCCACTAAATTGTATGTCACCAACTAGTGCATGAAGGAAAAGAAATAGCTAAAAATGCACAAGAAAGTACATGCAATTGGAAAATGGACTCTGTTTGTGCAAGTTATGGTCTCAAAACTAAAAAAAGAAGGTTTGAATTGAATGCCCTATACAAATCTCAAGGACTAGAATCTAGGGAAAAAAGAAGCACCATTGGGTAGCTCTCAAAATAATATTTCCAATAATATCTTGTTTCTGAAAAATGGACACTGTATGTAAATGTTATGACCAAATGAAAAGCATGCTAAATTTAGCCAACTAATAACTAGAAAATATGACCCTTGTAACTTGATTTATTAAAAAATTGCTTACTAAATGAAAAATTTGGCAAATACCATAGTGGTTTTCTGGGGTTAATTACATCACCTATAAATTTAATTTTGTTTTTAAATTCAAACAAACTAAATAAGTTTTTCGTAGATCATTTTTTATGTTTTTCTTGTTCTTTTTTATTTATTAGTGAACTGTGATAAATTTTCAAAATCTTATGGATACCCAATTGTTATTTTGGCATCGTAAATAGAATCCAATTTTTTTTTTCTCCAATATAATCTAATGTGTATATTCTAAAAAAATCCACTTCTAGATCGACAAAAAAAGTAGATTTGGTGACCAAGATGAGGAAGAGATGGTGGCTAGATACCTCAATGGGCTGAGGTATAATATCCAAGATGAACCCAGTCTTACCACCCCAAAGATAGTAGAGGAATGTTACAAGCTAGCCATCAAGGCTTAAGACAAGTTGAGAAGGAAGCGAGATAAGCAAGTGAGAGGAAAGAACAAAATTTTTAAGGTAGAGGAACTTTTAGGGGAAGAGGATTGTCCTCCAAGTCCCAAGATGAAACAGCCAACCAACAAGAACAAAAAGGTGAGTAAAGTAGCAAAAGCAAATTTAGAGGAAGAAGGCCAAGGGAGAGGGTATAACTCCTTCTTGGGTAAGTGCTTTAGTTGTACTTAGTTTGAACACCCTACAAGGAGGTGCTTGTATAAGAAAGGATCAACCTCTCAAGGTGGGGAGATAAGAACTCAAATAGTACAAGAAGAAGATAATGAAAGTGTGAATTCACCTTCTCAACATGCTTCCCTAGAGATATTTGAGTCTTTGATGTTAAGGAGAACATTGATAAAGGTGCCAATAGTCCAAGAGCCTCAAAAAAAAAAATTAGTTAGGACCACTTGCAAATCACATGGGAAGGTGTGTAAAGGTGGTCATTGATTCAAGTTCAATGGATAACTTACTAGCTTTAGAAATGGTGTAGAAATTGAATTTGAAAAGGATTCTTAACCCCACTTCATACAAAGTGTCATGGTTTACTAAAGGATAGTAGGTCTTGGTAAATGAGCAAGCATGGGTGGAGTTAAACTTATGAGGCTACAAGAACAAAATATTGTGTGACATCATCCCTATGGATGTATGCCACTTACTCTTAGGCAGACCTTAGTAATATGACCAAAAGGACAAGCATGATGGGAATAAGAACATCTATGTGATACAAAAGGATGGGACTTCATTCACTTTGACTCCACTACAAGAAAAAGGCAAGCATAAGAAGATTGAGCCTAGTGTAATGGTGGTTGGGGAGAAAGAGTTCTTGAAGACAATAAAGCAATGAGGACAAGGATATGTTATACTAATCAAGCCATAATTAGTCCTAATAGAAACATACATTGATGATTTTCCTAAGTGTTGGCAACAACAATGCGGGAAAACTGAGAAGGGAGTGAATTAGCTTTCACCAAACTTAAAAAAATTAACCTTAAATTTAGATCTGATCAAGAACAACAATTAAAAATATTACCACCACATCAACAACACACATAACACATAAACTTTTGATATGGAAAACCCAGTTAAGGTAAAAACCATGGTGGGAACCTACCCACAATAAGATGATACTCTACAGTAGTATGTGAAAATATTACAATGGGAAATGCACATGAATTCAAGCACACTGCCTAGAGCTCACTACTCAAAACAAAAAAGTGATACAACCCTAGGAAGGCTTACTAACTTACAAAGATCACACAACAATATGAATTACATTAACTGAAAGAATAACATCTCCAAATGCTCAATCATGGTTCTGGTTAAGTACATTGTCTAGACAACAACACTTCTCTACTCTTCCACACTACCAAATGATCAATTCACTTGTTCACACATACAATACTCTAATAGATCATAAATAAAACCATAGACATAGATCTTACATGATTACAACACTTATTTATACAATTTATCAACCTTAACTCCAAGGTTGACTCAACACATAGAAACTAATTAGAAAATTACATAACACGATACATAAATCAATATTAGACCAATAAAATGTTGACAAAGGCATAGCATGGACCCAAATCAACTCCTCAAACACATAAAACCGTTGAATAACTCATTGAGATAATCCACAACATTCAACAACCATCGGGTTGGCTAGAAAGTCATATAGCATGAAGACTACCACCAGATCAATAAAATCTTCAATTACAAGAACAACGATTAATGTAGACCACCAAAATACATAGAGAATGATCGAAGAACTATTGTCACGGAGGATTGTACTCATGATACTAAGTGTGAAACCAAGCAATCACGTGAAACATGGAAACACCTTCGATCTTGTGGGTTGCTCAAATTGAATGTGAATCTCCAGAGACCAGGCCAACTTATTGTCCTTATGCATCTCCTACACTAACTTCTTTATGAGAAAAGGGTTAAAATATTGCATGTAATAAAAAACCTATCCTGATGGTGGTGATAGACCAAAATGATGCAGTTCTACTTGTTGTCCTAAAACTACAACCACTTGCAACAAGACCCAAAAATTATTTCACAAATCAAATAAGATCATGAAACTCATTAACATTTCATGTGAAGGCTCGAAGTTATCCAACTTCTGCATGTAGGAAAAGTGATTTTTCATAACATGCAAAGAACTGAACACCAGATGAACACAACCCACAACCGGAATTTACTATGAAATTTTCCTATTTCTACAAATCATAAATGAGACAAAGAAAAGGATTCAAAATTAAATCACTATAACTCTATCAAATCATTTAAATTACAATGGAAAAAAATGAATAATTGACAAGGAAACTGACACTCTCGATTGCAAAACTGAAAATAATCTCTATTACAATGTTGAAAACTGAAAAATTGTTGAGATACAATACTTTTTGTTGTATGTGTAAGAAAAAATAAAGAACTAGAGGGAAAAAAAAGAGAGAGAATATATACAACCCATCATGGACATCTCTTTCAAAAACCCTGATAGAAAAATCTGCATGAGAAAAAACCTTGGGTGAATTTGCCCAAAAATGCTAAAAAATGTCATGCCAAAAAATGTCAAACTGGCCACTGATGCTCAAAAAAGGTCTCCAACTACAACTGAATGAAAAAGAACTCCCACTTCCAAATATAGAACTGCCAATCTTGCCCAAAATAGCTCCACTGAAAAAGTAAACTCCTAGTCCAAAAATCTGCATCTCTATGTTCCAAAAATAGCTCTGAAAAGAAGATATCCCCATCTACTAAAAAGAGAAAATCCAAGATGCCATATCTCCAAAAATATCTCCCCTAAAAAGAACCGCACTTCTGAAAAATTATGTATGATAGTCTGAGCTAAAAATAACTCAAGCTAAAAAATAGTCCATCTTTGTAAACTGCATGGTACTAAACTCCTAAGTGCATTTATTATTTAGTTCTTACATTTTAACCAAGTAGAAGTAATTTTAAATAAATATTAAAATAATCTTTGTAATACTTTTTACTTCTACTTCTATTTGTTTAAAATAAAATAATTAATAATTTATTATATTTATTTATTTATAATGGCAGTTAACTTTATTTTTCTTTTCTCTTCGAAACCATTATTCATAAATAAAATGCAATAAAGTTAAATGGATCTTTTGCACTTAATAAAATTGGGTTTAAATCCCCTTGACTAACATGACTATTAGGACTTAAGTGCTAGTGTGAGTTCTAAAAACTTGATGACAGAAAAAAAAAGTAGCTCTCAAAACATAGAATGACTCCATAAAAAAATCCTAAAAAGGAATTAGAGCATAGCCAGCTAAAGGTAATTTGAAACCCTAAAAATTCTTCACTTTGCATTTTTGTCTTCACTGTGACATCTTCCCTCTAGCCTCCATACATTCCTCTATTTGAGCATTGAACTGAGACTTTGAAGGCTAGAATGAACAAGGGTTTCAGAGTTTTCATGCGGTATGTGACTTATTTCCTTTTCTGTGTTGTTATCTTTTTTCAAAGAAGCATTACTCTAGAATATTTCTGTTAAATCATGCATATATCTTTTAAACAGGGTCTTTTATGATAGGTTGCATGAATCCTTCTATATATGTTCTCTCTAAGCCTAGTTTGTAACTGTAGTGGCTTCCTGTGCATAAAAATTAGTAGAAAATCAAACTTTTATGCATGTATTTCTTAGGGTTTCATAGCAAAATGACTATGATTTTCCCTGTATGAAGTAATTCTATGCTACTCAATCTTTTTGTTTCATCTATAGATAATTTATTTGTTTGAAATTTGTATGTGTATTCAAGGTTTTTGGATGAAACCCTAAATATACATGTGTTTATTCGAAGATCACTATATAAATAGCATTTGCCTTTGCAAAATATGTGTCCTTAACTTCCTTAACTTCTCCATTTTGTGGCTACCAAAAGATTGTTTATAATGTTGAAATCTGCTCGAACATCTATATCTTTTTATCATTTTAAGGTTGTCTTTAAGGTATATTGATAGTACTATCAATGCTTTGAGATTACTTTTTTGATCTTATTGTTTGACCATGTGAATATATACCTTCATCATATTGTATCCTCCTTCTTCGATAACTGTGAAGTGGTTCATTTGACTACTACGGGTAATTGGCTTTGTATAAGACCTTGTATGTGCCTTTTGATCATTGGAAAGGAAACTTCCAATGCCTATTTTTAATAGTTATGAATATCTTTCTCAAAAAGCTACTCTACAACTGATCTTCCATGGTTTCTGTTTTTATACCTTTTGTGAATGTTTTGGCACACTTTTCCTTGACATTTGATGATTTTTATTGTTGATAGAACTTGAATACTTATTGCTATATTTTCCCTATACTTGATCATTAAATGAGTGTTAACTTCATTTCAAATGACTATAATTTTCATTATCTATTAACTTCCTGATAGTCTAGATGTCTTTGAATATTGTTCTTTTGCATTCAACTTGGTGCTTTCACTGTCTTTTATATTTCTTTGGCATGACTGCTATTTATTTTTGTACCTTGTGATAATGATTGTAACAACTATGTGACTAGTATTCCTTAGGCATATTGCTATCATAAACATGACTCCTCCATAGATAACTATCAAAATGATCCCTCATGTACTATCAAGATGATCCCTCATGTGCCTTAATGCCCATAACTATCAACTTTGTTTTTTCTTGAAAAGGCTTCTTCATTATTAGTGGTTGTTTGTTTTGACCTTAAGACTATCAATGCTCAATGTGAATTTGTTTAATCAAAAGAGTGATGTTATATACTTTAACAAGTTTTTCAGATCAGTGACTTGTTCTTTGACAATGATATCTCCATTTATGGTATTGGCATTGATGAAGACCATTCACTGTAATGGTTGTCATTTTACTCCTGTATCTTTTTATGGCTCTGCATGCTGTATTCTTCGTCATCAATTCTTGTACTAGCATTAACTGTGTTTGATGATAAATGTAGTACCCCTACTTGTTTGAACTCATTAGACTTTTATTTTATTATTGTTTTTTTTCAGTGGATACATTACCACGATGTGTTATTCAGATTTTTATAACATTATTTCATGCTTTATCTGGATATGAGATGCATAAATTATTTGAAGTATTTCAGTACTTGTCATTTATGGCATTCAACAGATTATTGCTATGTACTGACTTTTTACTTATTTATGCAATTTGTAATTATATGTTGTGTGTCTACAAGTGTATTGGATGCAAGGGGACAATTTTCCTTCACTCATTTCGATGAGATAAGGAACATCGCAATTCTCCTTCATTGGTGTGTATGCTGTGTTTTCTATATTGTATATATGCATGTGTGGTTTGGTGATGCAGGATATTGCAGGTACAAGTACCAGGTAGGTATGGGGCATTCTCTCCACCTAGCTTCGCAGGTCTGAGCATGCCTTATATTTTCCAATGGAAGTGGAGGAGATAGTAGTTGACCCTATTTTACTCAGTTGCACTTGTGTGGGTATCGTAAGTTGGTCATCCTATCAGTTTGTTCAGCCTTCATATTTTGTCATTTGATCTTTTTATGAGTTTTTGCTTGAGATTTGTTTAGTTTGTGTGTTTTAGTGGAATTGATTAATTAATTAAGTTTATGGAGTTATCTCATAGTTGAATTATGTATGCATTGAGATTATAAATTTAATTAATTAAAATAAGTTATTAATTTAAGTTGCAACCTGCATGATATATTTTATTAAAATTTTAGTGAAAAATAAATTAGATTAATTTCATTTATTGTTTCCTAGAATTTTAAATAAATAAAAGAATAAATAGAATAAATAAATGAATGAATGAATAAAAGAGTTCATTAAAATTATAGCATTCTTTAATTTCTTTATTTAGAAAATTAATTAATTTGCATGAGAAAAGAAAAGAATGAATAATGATTTTTAATTATTGCATGTTAACTTATCCCTTTGTTATAAAATTGGAAAAGAAAAGAAAATTGCTTTTATTACTAAATTTAGGTTTTTGGGGAAAAAGATATTCAACCTAGAATTTTAGTTTAAAAAGAGGAATAGCTCATTATTTTAGGATACATAGGAAACAGGTCAAGAATTTAGGTGAAGAAATTTATTGGAAGCTTGTTGAAAAGATTAGGGCTCTTCTATAGATTTCTTCCAGAAAAGGTATACTAGGTTGGGTAGCTTCTCTTGATTGTTGTTTTAAGAAAATAATTGTATTTCTTTTATCTTCTAATGATGTGTGTGGTAAGATGATTGTCATATCCTGTCTGATTAATTTTGTTCTTAGCTAAAGTCCATAACTGAAGTTAATTTTTAGTTAATGAAAAGAAATTATTTCCTGAGTGTTGTGGATTAAAATTTGAGAAAATTGGGAAAATTATTATGGAAAATTTTGCCAAGATTTTATTATGCATGGAAGTTGTAAGGTTTGAGAGGAATGGGATTTACCAGAGAAATAATTCCCTCTTGTTTGTTTTGTTTCGATATTGGCTATGATAGTCTTTTAATTGTAACTCGGTGAAATTCTTATTTACTTTAGAAATAAACTAAATTATTAATTAAATTTAATGGATTATGGAAGTTTTGGGGAAATGGTTAATTATTTCTGGAAAAAGAAATTGTATTAAATTCTTGGAAAATAAATTTCATGAAAAAAAATGATTATTGAAGTCTAGAAATTATAGCTTTTATACCATTAAAATAAAATTTAAAATAAAAAATTAAAATAAAAAAATAAAAATATAAAATAAAATTACATAAACCCCTAGGTAGCATAAGCTACCTACGGTAACATCTGCTTCCAGTGGTAGCAGTGCTACTAAACGATAGTACCTACTACCATTTGGTAGTAGTGCTGCCGGCGGTAGCACATGGTACCGATGGTAGTATATGCTACCGATGACAACATGGGCTATCGTGCACGATACAGGGACAGTCAAAATTTTCCCTTTATTTAAAAATTTTGTTGCGCGGGCCAAATTAAAAGTTTTCGATGTTCGTGTAGAGTTTCAAGTTTGTTTTTAAATTAACTTATTAATATATATAATATGTATATACATATATATACATATATATACATATATAATATATATATATAGATACATACATATATATATGTGTATATAAACATACATATATATGTATGTATGTATATATATATACATATATATACATATATATATGTATATATATATGTATATATATGTATATATATACATACATACATATATATATATATATATATATAAACATACATATATATGTATGTATATATATATAATTATATGTAAGTTAATATTATTTTGGATATTATGTTATTTGGTATTTTAATACTGTGGAAATTAAATTTTGAGTTGATAAATATATATTTTGTAATATTACTATAAGTGAATTATTTATAGGTATTCATATAATTATATTATATGAATATAATTTAATTTATAAGTTATAATTTGTATTTTCTGAATGTAATTAATTATAGCTTGGATATTTTCAAAAAAGCTTGTAAATTTAGAGATTTTATATTTATGCTTGAAAACATTAGGAGATTAATGTTTGTGTGATTGATTTAAATCTTATTGAACAAATGACAACGTTGATTGTTATGTATTAAAATAGTTGTCTTTTCTTATCTTCTAGAAATTCCTTATTTGCAAGTTACTTATGCTTTTGGCTGTTTTAAGAAAAGATTGCCTGTATTAGGATCTTGTGTAAATGGTATGTGTAGTCAAGCTTACTTTCATTGCAATTCTGGTTGAGTTGTCATTATGTCATATGTTGTTATATCTCCTTGGTTAGGTGTTGTTGTATAAACTTATTGATGTAAGCCATTGTGTGTGTTGTCCAAATGGTCAATCTTGGGTTAGTGATTGTGTATCCTTCACCTATGGTTTGTCAGGATTAGTTATGGTTGTTTGTTTTGCCATAGAGTTCTCGTAGAGAGACCTTTCCTGGGAGCCGTGCCTGAAGTGGATGATAGGATAACCTGTCAAAAGTCCATTAAGAAGTGATAACCTAATAATTGATTAGGGGGTGGTTAGAATAAATATTAATTAAGATAATGTACCTCGTCCATAGGTGTAGTGCTTGTACAGGGCTCATAATGTTACGAGAAGGCCTAGAATTGCAAACTTACCACCTTGTCTTCACGAAAGGATTGGTAGGGTCCACATGAGACTTAGTTAGAGCCGGAAGCCAGGAAAGGTTACCAAGACAGAGAGCTGGGACCTAGGAGGCCTACCATGGTAACCATCAAGCTAGGCGATGACACTCTCTCCTCAGAGTCACTAGTGTTTTGTGAGTTGAGTCACATGGATGTTTGCAGAGTCTTGTAGTTCTTTTGTACTTATCTTAATTTTCTTGCTTGAGGGTTTTCTACTATCTCCTAGCATGGTGGGGTGGTTCCATTTCAGGATCACATGGTCAGGTGGTAGTGCCCCTTCCCATCGGATGTTTTGGATTGTATCTTCAGGCGAGGAAAGGCTTTGCTAGTGTTTCTTGATTCATGGTTCATGTACCAGCTCATGTTCATGATCATTGTTTAGTTGAG
Organism: Cryptomeria japonica; assembly: GCF_030272615.1. Taxonomy (NCBI): domain Eukaryota; kingdom Viridiplantae; phylum Streptophyta; class Pinopsida; order Cupressales; family Cupressaceae; genus Cryptomeria; species Cryptomeria japonica. The sequence goes on along the minus strand of NC_081415.1, from coordinate 511,492,757 downwards.
ACCTTATGGTCATTGTATAAAAATTTTATGTAACCTTGATATTGTAACTTTGTATCTATGGCATTTTTGGAAGCCATGTATTTATGGATATTTTAATAATATGTCAGTGGAATGTATGTTAATTCAATTGCTTTGTTCTTATGTATAAATGATTTATGGAAAATTGAATGCACTGGGATACTTTGATTTCTTTCATTTTTGAATTTAGATGTATGTGTAGTTTTCAACTTAAGCATTTACTTTATCTAATTTAATGGACAATTGGATTTACCATGGTGTTAATATAATCTACAATTAATCTTCATTGGTAACCCTTAGGAAATCATGTATTAGTCTTCCGCTGTGTTATTAGATGTGCAATGGTTATAATTAATGCACTTAATCTAAAAAAAAAAATTATTTCACCCTTTAGTTGCCTAGTTGTGTTGTTTTCCTTTAGAGTTTCTGACAAGGCATTACATTTGGTATTAGAGCCCAAGTTTCAACACTCGATACTCTAGGTTTGTAGTGTGCCTTTCAGTTGACCATCTTGCTTAGGTCATAATGTTTGTATCTCTCTTGTCTTATCGTTGATGTAGAACTGAACCGTTTTCTCTTATGTGGTACCAAGTCATGGCTAGGAAAGCTAGAGGAGGTGGTCATACGAGTGGTCTCAAAGGAGGCAGAGGTGGAGGACGGGGCCGTGGTTCTGACCATCACAGTCCTTCACCACCACCCACTCATGTGAGTGTTGAGATGGAATAGTCAGTTCATTAGGAACAGGAAAAATCTATTCATCAGAATTCTCAGCATGCAGGAGACCATGTTCCTGAAAGGGAAGAGCTGAGATAGATGTTTTACGAGGTTTTGGCTAGGTTAGGCCAAAGGCTTGAGTTTGAGCAGCCCATTCATGCTCAAGTTGAGGATCCACTTCGGTAGATTCTAGAGGAGAGAGAGAGGGAGAGATCACCCAAGAGGAGAGAGATTCCAGCTACCCGAGATCGACATTCCTTGGGTCACATAAAGAACTTGATAAGGTCCAATCCTCCTTACATTGATGGTATGGGTACTGGTCTTGAGGCAAAGAACTGGCTCATCAGTTTGGACTGGTGTTTTTCTATGTTTCCATACAGTAGCAACACCAAGGCAAGATGTGCTATTATGCATCTCAATAATTTGCTTCAATCCAGTGGAGATTAGAGGAGGAGAAGATCGGTGTATGCATTAACACTGTTACATGGGAGCTATTTCTAGAGAGATTTAGGGCATGATTTCTCTCACCCCAATGGACACAGACTCAAGCAGATGAGTTCTATGCCTTGTGTCAGTATGGGATGACACTAGACTAGTATGAGCATAGGTTCTATGAGGTCAAATAGTATGCCGGGATTGGTAATGACGAAGCTATGCTTGTGCAACACTTCTTGAGGGGGTTGAATGACCGTATTAGTGGAGAAGTGAGGATGTTTGAACCACCTTCAGTTGAGATAGCCATGGCAAAAGCCAGATTGGTTGAGCTGAACCTTAGCCATGCACTTGGTGGTCAAATAGGTGTGCAGATAGGGAGTGCACCTTCTAGTGGGAATAGAGATCGGGGAAATTAGTCTTAGTCAGCTGCACCATTTAGGACCCCTCAGACACCCACTAAGGGTGGACAATAGCAACATCAACCATCGATACCAAAATAGTTCTAGGGTCAGCAAGGTGGCAACTCTCAATATAAGAAGAATAGGAATTGGCAGAAGGAAAAATAATGCCCTACAAGGCAGTCCTCATAGAATACATCTCATGCCCCTAGTCAGGGAAGTTTCCAACACTCTAGTGGGCTGACAGGTAATAGAGGAGCTTGCTTCTCTTGTGGACAGTTTGGTCATAGAGCTACATAGTGCCCTCAGCGTTTACACAATACAGGTAGTCAGAGGCTAGCAACATCTGAACCTATAATGGGAGATGCAGGGAGATCCCATAGAGTGTTTGCAGCGGTAGATGACTGCTAAGTTGATCATCATGGTACAATCATTGAGGCATTAGGTATGTTGTATGGAATCCCTATCTCTATACTTTTTGATTTCGGTGCTTCGGATTCTTTCATTTCTTCATCCATAGTGGAGCAGTGTGTACTTACTTTTGCTAAGAAGGCAGATAGGTGGCAAGTAGAGTTGGCTACAGGTGTCCGTGTTTCTGTAGATGCTTTCATTCCTAGTTGTAAGTTGGACCTAGGAACCATAGCTACCTCAGTTGACCTTCGAGTTATTCCTTTGAGTTCTTATGGAGTTGTATTGGGGATGGATTGGCTATCATCTCACAGTGCTCGCATAGATTGTCACAAGAAGACAATGGAGTGTTTATATGACCTTGGGAAAGAAGTGGAGATTGTTGGAGTCCAGAGACCAATATCCCTACGTATGATCTCTGCTATGCAACTTAAGCGATGCATGCATAGATGGTGTCAGCTTTTTGCAGTTACTCTGGATGAGTTAGAGAGTCAAAAAATCACTCTTGATAGTCACCCTATTCTTAGAGAGTATGCTGATGAGTTTCCATTGGATATTCTTGGTATGCCTCTGAAGTGAGACATAGACTTTCATGTCGATTTGGTTCCTAGTGCAGAACCTATTTCGAGAGCTCCATATCAGATGACTACTTAGGAGTTGAGTAAGTTGAAGTTGTAGATAGAAGAATTGTTGGCCAAGGGATTCATTCATCCTAGTGTTTCCCCTTTGGGTATGTCTATTATCTTCGTTAAGAAGAAAGATGGTTCTCTTCGGTTATGCATTGATTACCGACAACTAAATAAGGTAACCATCCGGAATAGATATCCATTGCCTCATATAGATAACCTTTTTCATTAGGTTAAGGGAGCCAAGATGTTCTCTAAGATTGACCTAAAGTCTGGATACCATCAGTTGAGCATTCAGGATGCAGACATTCATAAGATAGTGTTTCATACTTGTTATGGTCACTATGAGTTCACAGTGGTGCCATTTGGGTTGACGAACGTGCCTTCAGTTTTCATGAGCTTAATGAATGGGGTTTTTCGTACCTACCTTGATCGTTTCATCGTTGTATTCTTGGATGACATTCTAATTTATTCTAGATCTATGGAGGAGCATGAGGGTCACTTATGTCAGGTATTGCAGTGCTTGAGGGAGAATCAACTTTATGCCAATTTGGCAAAGTGTGACTCCTTCCAGAATGAGGTGAACTATCTTGGTCATGTGGTTTCAGGAGAAGGTATATCCATGGATCCTTCAAAGATCCAAGCCATTGTTGATTGGCCAGCACTGACCAATGTTTCAGAAGTTAGGAGTTTTATGGGTTTGGCTAGATATTACCATCATTTTGTTGAAGGCTTTCCCCAAATAGGACACCTGATTACTTCTCTTCAGAGAAAAGGGAAGAAGTTTGTTTGGTCAAAATAGTGTGAAGCAGCTTTTAGGACCTTGAAGGAACTCCTTGTCAGTGCTTTGATTTTGGCAGTTCCTAATCCATCTAGAGATTTCATGGTATGCACTGATGCCTCTTTGGAAGGTATAGGTGGAGTACTTATGCAGGATGGATGTGTGGTTGCTTATGAGTCTCGCAAACTCAAGAACCACAAGTTGAACTATCTAGTTCATGATTTAGAGTTGGTAGTTGTAGTTCATGCTTCGGTCAGATGGCAGTATTTCCTGTTAGGGCATAGATTTGAGAAGCATAGTGATCACCATAGTCCGCAGTATATATTCACGCAGCTGAACTTGAATGCTTGAAAGTGGAGATGGATGGAATTCTTTAGTGAGTATGATTTTGAGGTTCATTATATTCAAGGGAAAGAGAATGTAGTGGTAGATACTTTGAGTCATAGGCAGCATGAAGTTTAAGCATTGTCCCTTGGAGTAGACCTAAGAGAGAGGATTCTTGGAGTTCTTCCTCAAGATACTTGGTATCAGGATGTTAGAGCAGTGATAGAGTTCGAAAGGCTTTTAGAGGGTAGATTTTCTGGATATAACCTTGAGGTAGATGGACTTCTTCGTCACCATGGACAGATCTATGTACCTCTTTTGGAGGGTCTTCATGTTTTAATCATGATTGAGGCCCATCGTGCACCTTATTCAACACATCCAAGTGTCAATAAGATGCACTCAGATCTTAGATAGATTTATCATTGGGCTGGTATGAAACATGACATTACTGATTTTGTGTCAAATTTTTTAGAGTGTCAGTGAGTGAAGGCAGAGCATCAGCACCTAGTAGGGCTTTTAATGCCTAATTTGGTACTGGATTGGAAATGGGATATCATTTCCATGGATTTCATTACTGGATTGCTTGTCTCTTCACATTTTCATGATGCTATCATGGTCATAGTTGACAGATTAACTAAGGTTGCTCATTTTGTTCCCATTCGAGCTTCCTATATGGCAGCAGTGGTGGCACAAGTCTTCTTGGAAGATGTAGTGAGATTGCATGGGATTCTGAGGTAGATCATATCTGATAGAGATCCTATCTTTACCTCAACATTGTGGACCTCACTTCAGCATGCTTTGGGGACTCAGTTGAACTTTAGTTCATCTTATCACCCAGAGACAGATGGTCAAATAGAGCGAGTGAATTAGGTGTTAGAGGACATGCTTCGCATGTATGTGATGGACCAATAGTCACACTAGGAGGACTATATCTATCTAGTGGAGTTTGCTTATAATAATGGATATCATTGCTCCATAGGTATGTCCCCTTTCTAGGAATTGTATGGTCATCCTTCTCGCACTCCTTTGAGTTGGGATCGGCTAGAGGATAGGGTGCTAATAGGACCAGATATTCTTCAGGAGATGGAGTAGCAAGTAGATAGATTTGTGAGCATTTGGTAGTTGCACAGGATAGGCAGAAGATGTATGCAGATGCTCATAGGGTAGATCGTCAGTTTTCTATTGGCGATCATGTGTTCTTGAGAGTGCGTCCACGGAAGAGTCCGATCCATTATGGAAAGGGTTCTAAATTGGTGCCTTAGTTTGTTGGACCTTTTGTGATCCTTGAGAGGATAGGACCTATTGCCTACCGTCTAGCCTTGCCACTGAGTCTATCTCGCATCCATGATGTCTTTCATGTTTTAGTTCTTTGACCTTATCATCCCGATGTGACACATGTTCTTGATTGGAACTCTTTCCATGGAGCCCATGTGCATTCTTTAGCTTCGGGATTTGATCCTCAGGGGTCACACCATCAACCAGGTAAGGGTCCTATGGGACCCAAATGATGAGACCTTGATAACTTGGGAGGATACAGCAAAGATGAGAGAGCTGTACTATTATTTGTTTTAGGCTTCCAGGAGTAAGCCTAGTTTTGGTGGGGAGAATGTAGTACCCCTACTCATTTGAACTCATTAGACTTATATTTTATTATTGTTTGTTTCTAGTGGATACATTACGATGATGTGTTATTCAGATTTTTATGATATTATTTCATGCTTTATCTAGAAATGAGATGTATAATTTATTTGCAGTATTTCAGTACTTGTGATTTATGGCATTTTATGGATTATTGCTATCTACTGACATTTTACTTATTTATGCAATGTGTAATTATATGTTGTGTGTCTAGGAGTGTATTGGATGCAAGGGGACGATTTTACTTCACTCATTTTAGTGAGATAGGGAACATCATGATTCTCCTTCATCGATGTGTATGTCATGACTTCTATATTGTATATATGCATGTGTGGTTTGGTGATGCAAGATATTGTAGGTACAAGTACCAGGTAGGTACGGGGTATTGTCTCCACCTACCTTCAAAGGTTTGAGCGTGCGTTATATTTTTTGATGGAAGTGGAGGAGATAGTAGTTGACCCTATTTTACTTAGTTACACTCATGTGAGTGTCATTAGTTGGTCGTCCTATCAGTTTGTTCGGCCTTCATATTTTGTCATTTGATCTTTTTATGAGTTTTTGCTTGAGATTTGTTCAGTTGGTGTGTTTTGGTGGAATTGATTAATTAATTAAGTTTATGGAGTTATCTCATAGCTGAATTATGTATGCATTGAGATTATAAATTTAATTAATTAAAATAAGTTATTAATTTAAGTTGCAAGCTGCATGATATATTTTATTTAAATTTTAGTGAAAAATAAATTAGATTAATTTCATTTATTGTTTCCTAGAAGTTTAAATAAATAAAAGAATAAATAGAATAAAAGAATAAATAAATAAATAAATAAATGAATAAAATAATTCATTAAAAATATAGCATTGCTTTAATTTCTTTATTTAGAAAATTAATTAATTTGCATGAGAAAAGAAAAGATTGAATAATGATTTTTAATTATTGCATGTTAACGTATCCCTTTGTTAGAAAATTGGAAAAAAAAATAAAATTGCTTTTATTACTAAATTTAGGTTTTTGGGGAAAAAGATATTCAACCTAGAATTTTAGTTTAAAAAGAGGAATAGGTCATTATTTTAGGATACACAAGAAACAGGTCAGGAATTTAGGTGAAGAAATTTATTGGAAGCTTGTTGAAAAGATTAGGGCTCTTCTACAAATTTCTTCCAGGAAAGCTATACCAGCTTGGGTGGCTTCTTTGAATTGTTGTTGTAAGAAAATAATTGTATTTCTTCCATCTTCTGAATGATGTGTGTGTTAAGATGATTGTTACATACTGTCTAATTAATTTTGTTCTTAGCTAAAGTCAATACTTGAAGTAAATTTCTAGTTAATGAAAATAAATTATTTCCTGAGTGTTGTGGATTAAAATTTGAGAAAATTGGTAAAATTATTATGATAAATTTTGCCAAGATTTTATTCTGCATGGAAGTTGCAAGGTTTTAGAGGAATGGGATTTACCATAGAAATCATTCCCTCTTGTTTGTTTTGCTCCGATATTGGCTATGACAGTCTTTTAATTGTAACTCGATGAAATTGTTATTTACTTTAGAAATAAACTAAATTATTAATTAAATTTAATGGATTATGGAAGTTTTGGGGAAATGGTTTTATTTAATTATTTCTGGAAAAAGAAATTGTATTAAATTGTTGGAAAATAAATTTCATGAAAAAAAAGAATTATTGAAGTTTGGAAATTATAGTTTGTATACAATTAAAATAAATTTGAAAAAATAAATTAAAAAAATAAAAATAAAAAATAAATTAAATAAACCCCTAGGTAGTATAAACTACCTGCGGTAGCATCTGCTACTGGCGGTAGTAGTGTTACCGAATGGTAGTGCCTGCAACAATGTAGTAGTAGTTCTACCAGAGGTAGCACATGCTACCGACAGTAGTATATGCTACCAGCGGCAGCATGGGCTACCGTGCATGGTACAGGGATAGTCAAAATTTGCCCTTTTTCCAAAAATTTCGCTGTGCAGGCCAAATTAAAAGTTTTCAATGTTCGTGCAGAGTTTCAAGTTTGGTTTTAATTTAACTTATTAATATATATATATATATATATATATGTAAGTTAATTTTATTTTGGATATTATGTTATTTGGTATTTTAATACTGTGGAAATTAAATTTTGAGTTGATATATATATATTCTATAATATTATTATAAGTGAATTATTTATAGGTATTCATATAATTCATATAATTATATTATATGAATATAATTTAATTTATAAGTTATAATTTGTATTTTATGAATGTAATTAATTATAGCTTGGGTGTTTTTAGAAAAGCTTGTAAATTTAAAGATTTTATATTTGTGCTTGAAAACATTAGGAGATTAATGTTGTTTGATTGATTTAAATCTTATTGGACAAATGCCAACGTTGATTGTTCTGTATTAAAATAGTTGTGTTTTCTTATCTTCTGGAAATTCCTTATTTGCAAGTTACTTATGCTTTTGGTTGTTTTAAGAAAAGATTGCCTGTATTAGGATCTTGTGTAAATGGTGTTTGCATTCAAGCTTAATTTCATTGCAATTCTGGTTGAGTTGTCATTATGTCATATGTTGTTATATGTCCTTGGTCAGGTGTTGTTGTTTAACCTTATTGATGTGAGCCATTCTGTGTGTTGTCCAAATGGTCAATCTTGGGTTAGTGATTGTGTATCCTCCACCTATGGTTTGTCAGGATTAGTTATGGTTGTCTGTTTTGCCATAGAGTTCTTGTAGAGAGACCTTTCCTATTAGTGTCCTATGTGAGAGAGTGGCTTTTGAGTGGGGGTCATGCCCAAAGTGGATGATAGGATAACCTATTGGAAGTTAATTAAGAAGTGATAACCTAATAATTGATTAGGGGGTGGGTAGAATAAATATTAATTAAGATAATGTACCTCATGCATAGGTGTAGTGCTTGTACAAGGCTCATAATGTTACGAGAAGGCCTGGAATGGCAAACTTACCACCTTGTCTTCATGAAAGGATTTGTAGGGTCCACATGAGACTTAGTTGGAGCTGGAAGCTGGGAGAGGTTACTAGGACAGAGAGCCAGGACCTAGGAGGCCTACCATGGTAACCATCAAGCTAGGTGATGACACTCTCTCCTTAGAATCACTAGTGTTTTGTGAGTTGAGTCACATGGATGTTTGTGGAGTCTTGTAGTTCTTTTGTACTTATCTTACTTTGCTTGCTTGAGGATTTTCTACTATCCCCTAGCATGGTGGGGTGGTTCCATTTTAGGATCACATGGTCAAGTGGTAGTGCCACTTTCCATCGGATGTTTTGGATTGTATCTTTAGGCGAGGAAAGGCTTCACTGGTGTTTCTTGATTCATGGTTCATGTACCAGCTCATGTTCGTGATCATTGTTCAGTTGAGACCTTGTGGTCATTGTATCAAACTTTTATGTAACCTTGATATTGTAACTTTGTATCTGTGGCATTTTTGGAAGCCATGTATTTATGGATATTTTAATATTATGTCAATGGAATGTATGTTAATTTATTGATTTGTTCTTATGTATAAATGATTTATGGAAAATTGAATGCACTAGAATACTTTGATTTCTTTCATTATGGAATTTAGATGTATGTGTAGTTTTGAACTTAAGCATTTACTTTATCTAATTTAATGGACAATTGGATTTACCATGGTGTTAATATAATCTACAATTAATCTTTGTTGGTAACCCTTAGGAAATCATGTGTTAGTCTTCCACTATGTTATTAGACGTGCAATGGTTATAATTGATGCACTTAATCTTTTAAAAGAAAATTATTTCACCCTTTAGTTGCCTAGTTGTGTTGTTTTCCTTTAGGGTTCTTGGTGGGGCATTACAATAACAAGTACTGATTATCATTCTCATGCTTCTTATGATTCGTGATGTTTTCTTCTCCTCATAAAATGGTTGTGGCAATGGTTACTTCATGAGTGCAAATGTATTGTCATGATGGCATTTAGTATTAACTATCTTATAGCTATACTGAAACTACTTTTTATCCCTCTTGATAGTGAGTACCATAAATAATTATGTATCAGGCATTGATACCTTTTTAAACATTAAGACATACACATCAATAAATATTTGTCTTTTTTAGTTTCCTTGAGAATTGATAATGTTTATCCTTGTGTTGGTTGTGTATGATCATTGAGACTATGCAATTGCTGCCAATGTTGCTTTCTTCAGTACTGTAGTAGATTTCTAAGTATTTGTTCTTGCATAAAACTGTCTTAAATTCTTCTTACAAAGCTACCATGATAGACATGCATTTTGTTTTTTTTAAATCTTGTGTACTACTTCCTTTCTTTCTATTGCGATATGAATGACACTGTTTGTTATATGGTGCATCTGAAGATATAGGGTTTTACCTGCATCAACTCCAATCATGAAATGACCATTACCTTAAATCGATAATGTATTGTTATAACCATTCTCACTGATGAATTGCAGTAGCTGGGACTATCAACTTATTGGCATTTCTTCATGGGTATACTATTTGTTGCTCATAGTATTTTATTAGCCCTTTAACCCTCTATGATAGTCCAGATTTTCCTTTATCATTGGCAAGGCTTATATTTGATTTTGACCTTTGTAGGATTGTGCATATAACTAACAAACTCCCATCTTTGATGGTGATTATCATTTATGGTAATATTTATGGTGAAGGTTTCTTTACATACTATAATATTCATAGGAGGTGATTGTGCTTTGTGTTTTTGTAGGCTCAAAGTGACTAAGACTGTTGTACAATGTGTTTGACTTATTATTTCTCTAATATACCACTCTAATAGGTATCTAGAGTCTTTATCTCTTCATGACTGTCTTTGAATATGTTTTTCAAGGTGCCTTAATTGTCTTAGGTATTGGTATGCTTTGTCATCTAATAAAGATGAGTAGCTCTATAAACTATGAGCAAAGACTATATATCACAATATTTGTGACTGTTGCTATGAAGTTGATTTGCACTGTCATAACTGCTCCTATGTATTGATAAATTTTTTTCCCTTAGCAAGAATGTTGAATACTACTCTAATTTATTTCATTCATGGCTACAATAATCTCAATTGTATTTGTGACAACTACATGGAGGAATTCTGATGTTGCTTAACTATTTACTATGATAAACTCATTAATATTGCTAGATTGTCTCAAGGCATATGGATCTACTTTATGTCATTTATAAAGCTATTCAAGATACATCTCATTCTTCTAATGTTAATGCTCTAAAGACCTTTGATTAATTCCCTTTGAATTCTATCTCAAGTTATGTGACTGTGACTTTTTTAAACATGTATTATTGTGTGCTTAAATTGTGATATGGAAAGCTCTATTTTTTATCTATGCGCTGTGTCGAACACATCAGATACTCTATTTATTGTCATTTTGTTATTGTACTATTGCATTGCATGATGTATTATCCACATTGTCATGCCTGTTATTTTGAATATTCTTGCTATAATGGGCTATCATTTGTTACATTCACTATCTATAACAGTGGGATTGGTCTTCATGCCTATGCTACTACAAAGATCTTTTGCTACTCTTAGACCTAAAGATGTCATTCTCTTGAGATTATATTATGCCTTTGTCTCCTCTATTATTAGTTTTATGGGGACTATGATAGGATTGTGTACGATACCAATAAATTTGCCATTGCTTTGTGTAGTATATCACTTCGTTTGACTGTATTCATATTGTTTAACATTCACTTTCCTTGACTACTATGTTATGAGGGAAATAGCTCTGGCTATAATATGTTTAATAATAGATTGCAACTTATTACCTTTGTAATTGCACTGCACATTAGTTATATTCTACTTTCTAATGAATATTCTATTTTCATTGTTACAATGATCTTTGATAATGATACTCATTTATATTCATTTCCTTTAGTCAAAGACTGTTGAATGTAGATGTATCATTTGTCCCTATAATGAATGCTATAGGTGTTTTGAATGATTCGATCTTGGTATATCATTGTGTATTGATAGTATCAATTTTTCACGACCTCCTTATTGATTCTTGATCCAACCTATTCTTCATGAGCAGTTATTAGAATCTTTGATGAACTACCTTGTCATTCTTATTAGCCTTAGGATTGTTATGTTGTAGCTATTCTTTGGACACTTTTGTGATGGTTGTAGTCACTTGTTAGATATCTAATGTAGTCTTATTCATTGTTGTATGTTCTCTCATTGAATGAAAACTTTTACTATCATTGAGTGACAATAAATGGGACCGTGTATACTATTTTATTCATTATTTAAGATGACATTAGAGTCTTCTCATGAGTGATAACTTTTATGTTGAACTCTACTCTTTTGGGAGCCCATTTTAACCCACATACATGATATTTCTGAAATGAAAACCTGTATCTGCACATGGAACAAACAAGTTAGATAAAAACATGATTCTTGGCGATATCTCATGGCATTTTTTCTGCGTTGATTTGATTTGATTTTCTAATATAGCAGTGTAGGCACACTAGGAGTAGCATTGTGCATGTAGGAGTGAAAAGAATGACCCGAAGCCCTAACAAAACCATTTATCTCTATGTTTGAGCTCATCTTATGGAGTGGACAGCGAGGTTCTCTAATCAACAAAGTTGATCGGGAGACTCTTCTTTAGAACTCATCAAGCTATCCAAGCAACGATGGGTTCTTTCTTTCCCTTCTTCATACATTCTTTTGTTTCTTTTTGTGTTTGTATTTCTATCATCAGTGTGATCTTTCTCAGCTACTCCCATGGCTTGTGTGGGATCTTGTTAATACTTTATTTTTTATAAATAAAAATGTATTACATGCAGATGTTTTATTCATGTATATCTTTCTTGATTCAAACATTGCACATTGGAAATAAGATACTTGTATGACATACATATTTATTTATAAAAATGAAAGTTTTGGAAGAATTTTGTCTACCTTTTATCTGCAATACATAAGACCTGTAATAGGTCACCAAAATTTTAGATGTGATAAAATTTTGGTAACAAGAACATCACCAAGCAACATGAATTGCTCTGCAATCACCACAACAAATTGCATTACTAGAATCATCATCATTTCATAACTGAAGCTCAAGAACACTGACAAACTAAAGATATACTTGTGAAGTTCCAAAGCATGAACCATCCAAACTGAGGACACACACAAACATCCCAAACACTCTCCAAAATCCACACAACATAAAGAATCAATTCCAAAGGAACACAAACGAAAAAATCAAATCTCTCCAATATAGAACCAACAAAAAAACCAACCATCACACCAGATCACAAATTTACTTTTAAGTAGGTATCAAGTGACATTTTGAAATGACCACTTTTTTCCCCTTACATGCATAATGGATCTCACGGTGTAAATAATTACTACCTAGAAGACAAAACAATAGCTATAAGCAGCTAAGTCGCTTATAGACATAATTAAAAAATAATAATTAAAATATGATGTACCATTTAGGATTTGTGGATGCGCGAAGCTAGGTATAATAGCTACTAGTATCCTTACCCTACATAATTGTTACAAATTTTGTCCCAGTTTATAATATTCTAGGAAAGTCTCTTAGGTTTGATTTATTGTATAGACGAATTACATGACTTATTCAAACAAATGTTTGCATCAAAATGTTTTTCAAATATTATAATATATTTTATAATGTATAAATTTTACATAATAAGTCAAATAATAAATACTACTCATGGAACACATAATTAACTTTTTCTTGAGACCAACTAGACACTTTTTTCTACCACTTTTAATATATATATATTAAACATATAGTTGGAATGTGATTTCATATATATGTGTATATATATATATATATATATATATATATATATATATATATATATATATGTATGTATGTATGTATATGTATATATATACATATACATACATATATACATACATATATGTATATATGTATGTATATATATACATATATGTATATATGTATGTATATATATACATATATGTATGTATATATATATATACATATATATGTATATATATATGTATGTATATATATATATATATGTATATATATATATGTATGTATATATATACATATATACATACATATATGTATATATATATGTATATATATATATATATATATATATATATATATATATATATATATATATATATATATATATATTAAACATATAGTTGGAATGTGATTTCATCTATTTAACACACAAACCAAATCTTATAAATAAAACCAATCAATGAATTACCCCCAAAAGCAATCTCAACATTTGCCAAATGTTGCATATTCCCTGATATTGACCCATTTTAGACATTCATATAACATAACCTAGTTTTTCAAATTCAAATTTTTTCTAATATAAAAAAATAGCACTTTAACCAAAAAAAAAAAAAAAAAAAATCAATTTGCATAATATGCAATATAATATTCTAATTAACAACTAAAGATGGAGGAAATAGGAAACTAAATCATGGATTTAGCTTCTTCCAACATCCAACAATGAATTTTTCCTACCGAAACACACAATCATGCTACAAAACCTACTCCATTACACTCCTATTCCTCAATATTTGTGTTTTGTGATAATATTTCTTGTAGAAGCATACACAAAGGCTATGAGGAAATGAAAATTTGAAATATCATGAATGCAAAAAGTTAGAAAAACAAAGTACAAGATAGTTCTTATGTTAGAGTACAAAATTAAACTCAATTGCTAGATTGCTAGATTTCTAGATAGCTTGAAATGGGAGAGGGGATGAGCTTAAATATAAGTTCTTTGTGTGGATCCAAGCTGTAGGATAAATGTGGGATAAATGTTGGTTTGGAGGTGTAAGCGTGTATCCCATATTCTTTAGCTGAGTGTAATAGGTGGGAGTGAAACAAGATAAATAGAAGATGGATTTGTTATCCAAGAGATTTGGAAAATGGTTATAATAATATAATATATTAATGGATTAAATGAATTAATGGAGAATAATCAAGAATATAAGGATTTAAATGGATAATGATGAAATATAATAATATTTTCGATATTATAAAATAATAGATGCCATGGATATTATAATGGAAAATAGGATTATTAAAGAACAGATCCACCTTGATGATGATTACAAAACTGAGATTTTGATAAGATGACACTTTTTAATGCAAATTTTTATGTGTCTACAATGACTATAAGAATATATTGTATTTCTAAAAGAATTCCAAATTTTTTTATAATACATCTAGTAATCACTAAAATATATTGTATAGGATCATGTCAAATCTATAATAGACAATTATTATGATTCAAAATTAACTTAAGGCTAAATAATGTAAAAAGTACACGAAACATCTTATTTTCACTTTTAATTTTTTAATATTAAAATTATTATAATCATATTTATTTCATTTAAAAAATAATAATTAATTTGAAAAACAATCAAATACATCTTCAAAAATTATGGAAAACTCATGTCTACTATTACTGCAATCCTTTTCGGTTTATTTAAGAAAAAGGACAATTTAAATTAGTCAACAAGAAAGGCTTCCTATATTATCATCAAAAAGAAACAAATATATATTAGGCACCATTGTGGTTCATATGTTTCCATATTGTCCATTTCCAATACAACCATTCATCCCATATTTTAATACTTCGTAGAAGTTCTATGTATATTCTTCATTTGAAGTCTATTCAAATTCTAGTGGTCAATTGATGGTGAGGTCTAGACCAAATAGATTATATAATTATCTTATTAAGGCTCACGTTGGTATGGCCCCTTGATGCCTAATTTGTAATATCCAACGAACTAGATGTAAACCCATAATTTGGCATAATATTCCATTATCTATTAGATCTCTAATGGTTAAACTCTTTATTTTTAAAAAATGATTATAGGAATTATTTTGATTGTGAAAACTATTAGAGTTTTGAGAGTTACCATAATCTTCTATATATTTTCCAAGAGAATAGTTGACTTTCATCCTTTTAAGTTCATTGGTCACTTGTCTTAGATTCAAGTATTTAATTCTTCTAATTTTAATCATGAAGTCAAATACTATTCTACCAATAAGAGTGGTAAAAGTGTATTCAAAATAGAAAGAAAAGTACATCATAAGAAGGAAAAATGGCCAACCAAGAAAAGAATACAAAGATTTATCGTGATCTGCAAGTTGATCCAACACATGAGACAAATCTGGTGATAGTTAACTCCTATCTCCAATAGACCATCCCTCCATAAAGTCAGATGCCCATTTAGAAAGATAATTGGCCACCCCATTCGATTCCCTGGGAATGTAAATGAAAGTAATTGACTCAAAGAAGCTACAAAATGAAAGAATCTGTCAAATAATAATCTGAAGCTACCAACTAACATCATCCAAGGTTTTTTGATTCAACAAAGTCACCACTATCTTAGAATGAAATTAAACTACAACCCTTTTCCAATGGAGAGAACAACACTGTTCCACCACTTGACCAAAATACGAAGATCCTCCATAGAATTGTTAATCCTACGAGGATCCAGTTAATACTTTGAGGGGGCTGTGAAACAGTATTAAGACCAATTGAAACTTTAAACCTGGAATCAAAATTACACTAGATCTGAAACCATTTAACAAATATCTCAACTTCTTTAACCAGATTTTCTTAACAATTAATCAAATCATTTACAACAACTATCAATAATTTCACCACCAAAGAAATCATATAAACTTGATCATTTATTAACTCATTAACCTTATCAATTAGATCAAATACTTTCTCAAACAACTCCTTATCAGTACCAGTAACCTCTGATAAACTTTTGATAAAACATCATAATCGGTGTCTCATAAATAATGCATGAAATGAAACATAAACAATAACATCACATGAAAAACATTCCACATGTGAACATCATAAGTTTTTGACATGGAAACCCAAATAAGGAAAACCCATAGTGGGAGTTGGCACGCACACATATTTGTACTCTTTTGAAGTATGCCCTGTTAGGAGCTTACAATATGCTTGGTTAGGAGCAGAACCTGCTAGGAGTCACCCAGTTATGGGATTTGCCTAGTATCCTAGTTAGAAACTTGATGATCTATTAGGATCAACCTCATGAGAGGATTGAAGACTCTTTTGAGAGTTGTCCTATTAGGGGACTTAAATTTTTAAGGCCTATTAGGACCTACCCGATTAAGGGATTTAACCTTCTACAACTGTTAGGGAACAACAGTAAGAAAATGATTTGTTACTTTCACTTCTCTTCTTGCTTGATCAGATCTAGTTACACACAATACTCTGCAACTTTGAGGTAGATCTCACACTTCACTTTGATAGCTTAACACATTCTCTTAGACCACTGACATCATAAATATCAACTATGTCTTCCCAAATAGTCATCTCATCTAGGTCAGCTACAAAACCCTAATTACAACATAAATTTATAATTCAAATCATAAGAGATCATCACAGATCAATATACAGATCATTACAACAAATTACAATGCAATATCAACTATTGGTTGATCATAACTCATCACGAAAATCCGATCTGTACCAAATTCAAACCCTCAAAATCATTACCGATTTGATGATTTCCTCACCAGTCTTAAACCCTACTAAAACCTTAAAAAAATTCATCATAAATTTGAAACACGCCTTTTGGTAATCTTCACAAGTTCTAGTTTGGGTCAAATCCACATTTTCATGATACAAGTTCACCATCCAAACTTCAAATCACCAATCATCGCTGATTGACCGATCCAATCAAAATATCTCTGCTTTACTGGTCAAAGTCCTATTTCATAGACTTTAGTTCCCTCCTAGTAAACCCTATCTTTTGGTAAACCAAATCACTTAGATGGTAAAACAAAACATAAAGAACATCAGTTCCTATCAATGACAACACAAATAACTGATCATGCCATCTATTCATAGAATTTCAAGCTCTTCATCACAAATAGACTTCTATCCTTTACCCGTGTAGTCATCAGTCTTCAACTACATTAACTCATCTGCATCAGTTATGCCAAATGCCAACAATCTCCCCCTTTAGCATTGATGACAACATCAATCAGATATACAATCAAAGTAACCTCATCATCTACAACTTGGTTGCTAGTTTCACATCATCTGTCGCTCCCTCCTTTTGTCATCTCTCCCTTAACCAATGCTTCACTCAATTTGATCTTCAACTTCCATATCTAATTTCTACTCTTCTCCCCCTTTGACAACAATTATAAATATTTAAATGCATCACTTGTCTTCAATTCTGCTACTGCCTTTTCCATCATCTTTGCTACATAAATTAGAAAAATTATAATAGAGTATTAAATCAGAACTTTAAATCAGACTTGCTCCCTCAAAGGAGTAGCCTACACCTTCATCAATCCTTAGTGAAAAATAAACATGAAATCCATAGGATTGATGGATCTCCATCATTCTAGTTCTTCCAATGTAGGGGTCTAACTCCTAGTTTACTTCTAAGATACTCAAAAGTAGCCTTTGGTAAGGGCTTAGTAAAGATATCAGCTAACTGGTCTTTACTCTTCACATATTCCATCTTCACCTCCTTTTCTTGAACTCTTTCCCTTAGGAAGTGATACTTCAATTCAATGTGCTTGCTTTTGGAATGAAGTATATGATTCTTAGAAATATTTATTGCACTTGTATTATCACAATAGATAGTCATAGATTTAGACTTATCTATCTTGAATCCTTCTATCAAATGTCTCATACATATTGCCTATGTGCAATTCATGGATGTAGCTACATACTTTGCTTCAGCTGTAGATTGAGAAACACAAGTTTGTTTCTTTCTTGTCCATGCCATTAATCTTCCTCCAAGTAGAAAAGCTCCACTGGCTGTGCCTTTGAGATACCAAAAAATTCTCTTCAAAGCCATCATGTGACTCTACTTATGATCTTTTTGAAGTCTAGCCACTAATCCAACAACATGAAAAATGTTTGGTCTACTAGGGACAACATAGTGTAGCTTGCCAATCATAGATTTGTACTCTTTTTCACTAACAGTAGGGGAATCATCTTCTTTTGACAACTTGGAGCCTGTCACCATTGGTGTTCCTACTGGTTTGTAGTCTTCCATGCCAAAAGTCTTCAACACCTCTTTGATATACATGGTATGATAAACAAAGATACCACCATTCAGTTGTTGAGCCTGTAAGAACATAAAGAACTTTGTTTCAATGGTTAGAAACATTTCAAATTCCTTTTTCATTATATCAGCAAAGTCCATACATATATCATTATTTCCACCAAAAATTATGTCATCAACAAATACTTCTGCTATTAGCATCTTGTCTCCATTAGTCTTCAAATAAATGTTGTTGTCCTCACTACTATATTGGAATCTAATTTTGATCGAATGTGCATGTAATCTCTCATACCATGTTCTCGGTCCCTTCTTTAGACCATATAGTGCTTTGTGCAATTTACACACCATGTCCTTATCATAGGTCAAGGAAAGTCCATCCAACTATTCAATGTATACTGCTTCTAGAATCCCATTTAGAAAGGCTGACTTGGCATCCATTTGGTAAACTTTGAATCCCTTATATGCAGCAAATGCCAGTAGCATCCTTACTCCTAATCTAGCAATAGGTGCAAATATTTCACCATAATCCTCACCTTCCTCTTGAGAATACCCTTTGCAAACTAACCTTCCCATGTTTCTTACAATCTTTCCTTCTTCATCCAATTTATTCCTAAAGACCCATTTTGTTCCAATTACATTCTTATCCTCCATCCTAGGGACAAGTGACCATGTTTGATTCTTCTCAATTTAATCTAATTATTCATTTATTTCATTCACCCAACCATCATCCTTTAGTGCTTCCTTAACTATCCCGAGATCAATTGTAGATATCAAACATGAGTTTTCTTGGATCTTTCTCCTCATTTGCACACCTACATTCTTATCATGACTTATTTTCTCTTCTGAGTGATTCAATCTGACATATCTCAATATTTCTTGTGATGGTTCTACATCTTCTTCATCAGGTTCTTCATCTTCTTCCTCATTGTCATCGCTTATTGGTTGAACATCCAATTCTGCATTTGTCGGTTCTTCATTAATTTTTACCTGTAGTTTAATGATTGAAAACTTTTTCTCATTGTCATCCCTTTTAGGTTTTGATTTGCTTGTACCTTTAGACTTATTGGATAGATCATCAACTTTTACATTAGTACTTTCAACAATTTTCTTAGTTCTCTTATTGTAACATGACATAAATTGTGTAGAATAACAGGCCATAAAAGACCAAAATGTAGGAAAGTGAAACTAAAAATAACCTATAAAGTGGGTAAATACTTGTCTTGAGATGTGATTCACAACATATCACTGAAGACATGGTTCCACTTTATGCATACAAAATGGTTTAATCTTGTTTGTTCATATGCAATCCGCACTCAGGTCATTTTGGTTCAATTATACCTTGACGCTTGTGCTATCTTGCAAAATCAAAAATCATGTAGATTTTTCTTAGGTCATTATGGTTCAATTATACCATTATGCTTGTATAAATTTTTAACATATCCCAAAACAAATCAATGCTCAATGATGATACCTATCAAGAAAGCAAACAACATGTGGCTATACAGGGATGACGAATGTAGAATAAGGATGCTCAAATCAATTAGTTGCATATCATTTTACAATTAGTTGCATATCATTTTACAAGTAGTTGCATGTCATTTTACAATTAGTTTCATATCATTTTACAATTAGTAGCATCTCATATCAGACATCTCATTTTCAAAATACATCTCACAGCATCTCATATCATACATCTCATTTTCAAAATACATCTCACAGCATATCATATCGTACATCTCATTTTCAAGATACATCTCACAGCATGTCATATCATACATCTCATTTTGAAAATACATCTCACAGCATATCATATCATACATCTCACATCATATCATATCATACATCTCATTTTCAAGATACATCTCACAACATCATGCATTATCACATCATATTTATCAAATATTAGATAACATGCATGTATCTAAGCATTGCATCATCATAGAATACACAAAAGCATATAGAAAGCATTATCCATAACACATCACATGAGGATCAAAGAAAAGGGTGTCATATATATATCTCAAAATGATCAATGTACAAACAAATGTCATGTCTATACAAATACAACAAAATGATCAAAATACAATAGAGACAATGTCTCTTAGGTATGACTATCTCCTAAAGGAGATGGTCTTGTTGCAGATGTCCCAACACTTGGATCTCTAGGTGGATCCTTTCTAGAAGGCCCTGTCATGCCTTTGCTCTTCGTCCTTGACCCCATCTCTTGGTATCAACTGTATGTTGACTATGTAAAAATCTGCACTTGGTGCTCCTAGGGCACCACATCCTCATAATGTCTCCTATAATACTCTACCTCCTTGGCTCTCAAAGCCAACTCTCTCAAAGTGTCTCTCATCGAACCACCTGCTGTCACTCTCTGCATACTCACCATGAGCTCCTCTACTCAACCGCGCCACTCTATCTCCGTATCACGCTCTGTGGTCAATTGAATTATCTAATGTTGATGTGCCAACAACTATGTTTGCAAATGTTGCACTAACAACTGTAGCGACCTAATCTATGCATCATCCACATGTGTCAGAATCTGCATCTGTAGGGGTACTTGTGAAGGGGTACCCCCTATCCCTCTACCTATCCTTGGTGCTGGTGGAGGTAAAACATCAGACCTCCTCCTTTGAGTCAGTCATCTAAAATCATCATGCCCTCCCACCGCCATTATCACCTACCCAACCCACTCCTCACCTCCAATTCTGATAGCCAAACCTCCTCTCCCTCTATCCACCATCACCGACCGCACTACCCTCTCACCCCGTACCCCTCTGGAACTGCCATCTCCACCTCTCTCTCCTCTCCTCCCCCAATTAAGTCTCCCTCGATCCAATATCCCCCTCTCACATCGCTGACCTTAGCCACCTCCTCCATCATCACCCCTACCATCACCACCTCCCTCATCTATCTCCTCACCAGCCTCTCCTCATTGATCATCCTCATCATCATCAAAGGTGGGAATCATCTCCATTGGATCTGATATCCAGGCCACTACATGCGCTGCAAAGAGTGTTGCAAACTCGTCAGTCATCCCTGTATCCACTATCTCAGGGGCATAATCCCAAATATGGCCAGCTAAATGAAAGAACTCCATTGTCACTATGCTATCAATCATAGATTCCCAATCTAGAATATCCTATCTCTATCAAGTATAAAAAAATGGTCCCTGTGGAATCCCCTGCTATCGACCATACTACCTGCAACACCCGACTATGCAGAAACCTCTCAATAACAAAGGGCATCCACCCTATCAAATATCTGGTCATATAAATGCAGGGCATCTCCATCCCATCCTCTTCCCATACCTCATAACCTATATATGGTCACCAAATGACCATATCAATATCATCCAAAACTCTCCTCCAATGCTCTAGTTTGCCTAGCCTACGCTGGACAACTATCCCTCGGTACCCATATGCATACGCACAACCAACAGGCCTAGCTACGGGAATATGCTCCCATGCTCATACCTATAGCAGTGTCACTCTAGCTGATAAAATACCATAGCCCAAGTATACCACCTGATGTAAATCCCTATATAAGTGGGCTAGCATAACCGACCCACATGCAAATCGATGACCCTGCATCACCATATCCTCTAGAACAAATCCCCACCCCACTGCTAGTCCCTTCAACCTACGGTCAAGACATAAGAACCCACCTATGAAACCTGCCAAAATTGATGGTAGAGGAGCGTAATCGAAATCCAAGAACTCCTGCCAGGGGATATCATACCCGCAAATAGTATCATCTTGCAAGATCCGATGAAGTGGCTCAGTCCCACCCTCCTTAGTCTGCTCATAGGGTAGCAATGCACCTACCATAATAATCCATAGAATCCGATAACAATCCTTAGGCGTCACTATAATCTTGCATGTCACCAAATAAAATGTGTTCGTATCACTGTGCCACCTCTCAGCCAATGTTGTCAATAAACCCCGGTTTACGATAAACTGAGGCATCTCTAACAATGAGGATAGACCACACCTCTCAATAGTATCTTTGTTCACCTATGTCAATCATGGTATCAATGACCATGGTCTCAGAAATTGCTCTCACAACTGAACCACTCTAATGTGCTTCTGTCATGCAACAAAACAAGTCCAATATCAGTTTCCTCATCAAAACATAGATATCAAAATCAAATTCATATCCAAACTTGAAACTTTGAACATCTAATCAAGTTCCACATCATATCAATCCATTTTCATATCAACTCATATGAGCTTCTAACACAACTCAAGTTTCACAATCATATCAGCTTGTAACACAAATCAAGTTTCACATTCATTGCATCTTGTAACACAACCCAAGTTTCGCATCCATATCAACTTGTAACACAACTCAAGATCCACAATCATTGCAGCTTGTAAAACAACTCAAGTTCAACATATATATCAACTTGAAACAATTCCTATCAAATCAAGTTCATATCCACCATCCCTATCAAAAACCACATCATATCAAATCAGCATCAAATCAATATTAACTTGAAACATTGTAAATCAAATCAAGTTATATCGAAACTCCTATTGGACAAGACTTATCAAAACAAATATAAGAGGCACGCAGATTGACAATTTGCACCTATCTTGGTAGAACTAGTATCACCACTACAAATTTTCTTCATCCAAAAAACACCCTTTACCAAAAAAGTTTCCCCATGCACTAAAAAAGCTTGTCTACACACTAAACTATTTACTATGCGCTACCTTGTCCTCTCAAAGCGCTACCCAATCCATCCTATACGCTAGTCGACACCTATGTGCTATCCTATCCTATTTTTGTGCCACCTAACCTACCCCAAGCATGAAAACTACCCTATGCGCTATCCTAAGTGCTATCCTAATCTACTGATGCGCTACCCTAAACTTTTCGGACACTACCCTATTTCATTGAAACCTACGCACTATGAAACCTATCGTATGTGCTACACTTTGACCCTGACACTCTAAAATGTAAAATCCACATGACAAATTGAAAACATGATCAAAAATGACAAAATGAAAAATCCAAGAAGGGTCAAAAAGGTTGACTTACCAGTGGTCCATATGCGATGGGCCTTTGATACCTCCACATGTGCTTAAATCAATGAGAGGTTGATTAACTCCTTCAATCTTGACCATCCATTGCCCTATTTTCACTATAAATAGAGCTCTCATTCCTCCATTTTAAGGATCCATGCAAGCTTTTAGTATCTCATTTATACTCAATTTTATTAACACATCTAGCTTCTCTTTGTAATAGGAATTAATCTAATAAGCACTTTAGACTATTTCCTTTGTCACTAGCTTAAATTATTAACTAGTATATCATGTTAGGATAATATTGTTACTAATCTTGTCATCTTATAATCTAGTTTATTGCATTTGTAGGATCATGCATGGATAGGATGCATTTCATAATTTAAATCAATCATAAGCATCCCTCATTCTTGCATTCATCATCCCTAAGCCACTTTGCTCAGTGATCTAAGAGCAAAGGCATTGGCTTGAGGGACCTTGTGAGATAGAGAACTATGGAACCAACCTTGGGAAGTTGAGTCATTATTCATGACTCCATAACTTCACCAAGAAGTCTTGTGGGTGTGTGAACAAGCCTCTTTGGGACTGCATTTTTGCATTTTACGTTTCATTGACCCGCTTTTCCCATACACAACTACCACTACCATGCATACAACAAACTTTAATTTCTTTAGGTAACAGGCATTGTCTAACAACATGGGAACTCTCGCATATGCACCACTATCATTCTATAGGACATCATCTATGTTACTCTCCCTCTTTCTCTTCGTACCTATTGTTTCCTTCTAAAAAACATATTGTAGGTACTCTGACTCATCATGTTGCTTTGTTGACACTATTTTCCACATCTATTATGCTCCTTAAAAACACATTCAAGAAGAATATTGCTGCAAGTTTCCTTGTTTGTCACGGTAATACACCCGTGTTTCAATTTCAAACCCTATTCCTCCTATTCAATATACACACACAAATCCATCAGTCAATTTTTTTAGGAGAGCATACATGATAAAAATCAAATAGGAAGTTGTAGACAATAAGTAAATTCACTTACTTCTATAGAAGTGCAGACATAGTTGCACTAGGGTATGGAGGGAGGGAGGGAGAGAAGAAGAGAAAGAGGGATGGGGTATGGAGGAAGGGAGAAGGGGAGAGAGCGAGAGAGAGAGGGAGGGATGGGGTATGGAGGAAGGGAGAAGGGGAGAGAGCGAGGGAGAGAGAGAGAGGGATGGGGTATGGAGGAAGGGAGAAGGGGAGAGAGAGAGAGAGAGAGAGAGAGAGAGAGAGACACCTTGTATGCATTTGAGAGGGGGAGACAATACACTTACATGTGTATATATATGTTTAATAAATTATATATATACATATATTATATATTATATATATACACATATTATATATATGATATCATATTATACACATATTATATATTACATATATTATATGTATATACATATATTATATATAAAATATCATATTATACAATAGCACGTATGTGTTGTTTATAGGAAAACAAGCACGTACGCACTGCTTACACCATAAGTACCCTGTACATGCTTTTGACTATTTGGGCTTGGAAATAGGCTTGGATGACAAAGCTACGGTTCGCAAGTTTGATTTCCCTCCATTTCTCTCATTTTTGACGTGTTTTATTTTATCAGCTTGGTTTATTGACTTTGTCATCATTAGGTTTACATGTCATCAAGTGGGTATTTCTAAAATTTCCACCATATTTTCACCCATCTTCTGAGCTTTCTAACCATATAATTTTTTTTCAATTTGAATAACAATAACATTTCATTATTTAATTTCTTTTACCAGTGTCTCCATAGTTCTCACAGACACAGGTGCACCATTTTTTGAATAAATTTTCATATACTTATCCAAATTTTAAAAAAATTATATATTATTGTAGTGCACTTGATTCTTTACAATTAAAAAAAAAAACTGTATTTTCAATTTATTTAGTGCAACTTATGCTTTGTGCACGAATAGGTACCTAATTTTCAGGATGTGCTCGATTGGAAAAATCATAAAAAACAAAATAATCAACAAAAAATTACAAAACAATACACATCTTCTAGTGCTCACTCTTAACTATCTTTTTGCCAAAGGATTTGTCAAAGTACTAATTCTAACTATGACTTTTTTGATGCACACATCAGACACTGTGTTATGTTTTTCAGAAAAAATCAAGGTCAGTTTTTCATGCGCGAAGGATTTGACCCCCATAATATTATCCAATTTTGAAAAAGTTTAGTATTTTGGAAACTAGATTGAGAGTACTACAATATTTATTGTTTGATTATCGTCATATCTTGAGTGGATGACTTTCAAATTTTGCCTCCAATTTTAGGTTCACCTAATTTCAGAAAACAAAAGTGTCCACTTATACCCCCCTTTTTGACCACCATCTTTGTGCACTTACCCTCCCTTGTGTAGTATATCACTTCCTTTGAATTTCTTCATTATTTTAACATTCACTTTCCTTGACTGCTATGCTATGAGGGAAATAACTTTGGTTGTACTATGTTTAATAGTAGATTGCAACTTATTGCCTTTGTAACTGCACTGCACATAAGCTATCTTCTAATTTCTAATGAATATGTTGTTTTAATTGTTACAATGATCTTTGATAATGATGCTCATTTATATTCATTTCTTTTAGGCAAAGACTGTTGACTGTAGATGTATCATTTGTCCCTATTATGAACATGCTAAGGTGTTTTGAATGATTTGTTCTTGGTATATCATTGTGTACTGATAGTGTCAACTTTTCACGACCTCCTTATTGATTCTTGATCCCACCTATTCTTCATGAGTCATTATTAGAATCTTTGATGAACTACCCTGTCATTCTTCTTAGCCTTAGGATTCTTATGTTGTAGCTATTCTTTGCACACTTTTGTGATGGTTGTAGTCACTCATTGGATATCAAATGTAGTCTTATTCATTGTCATATGTACTCTCATTGAATGACAAATTTTACTATCATTGAGTGACAATACATAGGACCGTGGATACAATTGTATTCCTTATTTAAGATGATTTTAGAGTCTTCTCATGAGTGATAACTTTTATGTTGAGCTCTACCCTTGTGAGAGCCCATTTTAACCCACATACATGATATTTCTGAAATGAAAACATGGTTCTTGGTGATATCTCATGGCATTTTTTCTACATTGATTTGATTTGATTTTCTGATATAGCAGTGTAGGAACACTAGGAGTAGCATTGTGCATGTAGGAGTGAAAGGAATGACCCAGAGCTCTGACAAAACCATTTATCTCTATGTTTGAGCTCATCTTATGGAGTGGACAAAGAGGTTCTCTAATCAACAAAGTTGATTAGAATAATCTTCTTCAGAAGTCATCAACCTATCCAAGCAACGATGGGTTCTTTCTTTCCCTTTTACATACATTCTTTTGTTTCTTTTGTGTTTGTATTTCTATGATCAGTGTGATCTTTTGTCAGCTACTCCCACGACTTGTGTGGGATCTTGTAAATATTTTATTTTTTATAAATAAAAATATATAACATGCAGATGTTTTATTCATGTATATCTTTCTTGATTCAAGCATTGCACATTGAAAATAAGATACTTGTATGGCATACATATTTATTTATATAAATGAAATTTTTGGAAGAATTTTGTGTACCTTTTATCTGCAATACATAAGACCGGTAATAGGTTACCAAAATTTTAGGTGTGATAAAATTTTGGTAACAAGACGATCACCAAGAAACATGAATTCCTCTGCAATCACCACAACAAATAAGATAACTAGAATCATCATTATTTCATCACCAGAGCTCAAGAACACTTACGGACAAACAAAATATATATTTGTGAAGTTCCAAATCATGAACCATCTAAATTGAGAACACACATGAAAATCCCAAACAGTCCAAAATCCACACAACATAAAGAATCAATTCCAAAGGAAAACAAACCAAAAATCACATCTCTGCAATATAGAACCAACAAAATAAATAACCATCACACCGGATCATAAATTTACCTTTAGGTAGGTATTAAGTGACATTTTGAAATGACCACTTTTTTTCCCTTACATGCATAATAGATCTAATAGTGTAAATTATTACTACCTTGAAGACAAAACAATAGCTATAAGTAGTTAAGTCGCCTATAGACACAATTAAAAATAAAAATATTGAAATATGATGTACAATTTAGGATTTGTGGGTGCATGAAGCTAGGTATAATTTCTACTAGTATCCTTACCCTACCATTTCTCCATCATTTCAATTTAATTCAAACTTACAAGCTGCCTTGAACAATAACTTGTGTTGTTTTTGTCAATTTCAAAGGACACAATTGTTACAAATTTTGTCCCACTCTATAATATTCTAGGAAAGTCTCTTAGGTTTGATTTATTGTACAGATGAATTGCGTGACTTATTCAAATAAATGTTTGCATCAAATTATTTTTGAAATATTATAATATGTTTTATAATGTATAAATTTTACATAATATATGTATTCAAGTATAGTTATATATTCCATTTCAAATTAATTAGCAAAAGTTAGGAGTTGTGTCACAATTTAAGTCAATTGAATGGATTTTTTTTATTATTTATTCAATTGAAATTAAATTGGGTAAAAAATGTAAATGAAAACTTCATTATCATAGAAATACATGAATGAAAAATAGAAAGTTCCATAAAAAGGTCAATTTAACTAAAATATTAAGGTGCTAACCATAAACAATATGGCATATATTAGAACATGATGACACCTTAAATTTCTTGTTTGCTAAATATTATCATTTAATTATATTAGGTTAACATATAAAACAATATAGAAATTATGTTATTATACATAAACAAATAAAGTAAGAAAAAATGATTCCCTAAACTTTAATACACATGTCAAATATTAATTACTACCAATAGAACACATAATAAACTTTTGCTTGAGACCAACTAGACACTCTTTTCTACCACTTTTAATATATATATTAAACATATAGTTGGAATGTGATTTGATCTATTTAACACACAAACCAAATATTATAAATAAAACCAATCAATGAATTACCCCCAAAAGCAATCTCAACATTTGCCAAATGTTGTATATTCCTTGATATTGACCCATTTTAGACATTCATATAACATAACCTAGTTTTTCAAATCCAAATTCTTTCTAATATTAAAAATAGCACTTTAACAAAAAAAATATTTTAAAAATCAATTTGCATAATATGCAATATAATATTCTAATTAATGACTACAGATAAAGGAAATAAGGAACTAAATCATGGATTTATCTTCTTCCAACATCCAACAATGAAGTTTTCCTACCAAAACACACATGCATGCTACAAAACCTACTCCATTACACTCCTATTCCTCAAGATTTGTGTTTTGTGACAATATTGGTCTCAGAAGCATGCACAAAGGCTATGAGGAAATGGAAATTTGAAATATTATGAATGCAAAAAGTTAGAAAAAAAAAGTACAAGATAGTTCTAATGTTAGAGTACAAAAGTAAACTCAATTGCTAGATTGCTATATTTCTAGATAGCTTGAAATGAGAGAGGGGATGAGCTTAAATAGAAGTTCTCTGGGTCGATCCAAGTTGTAGGATAAATTTGAGATAAATATTGGTTTGGAGGTGTAATTGTTTATCCCATATTCCTTAGGTGAGTGTAATAGGTGGGAGTGAAACAAGATAAATAGAAGATGGATTGGTATGCAAGAGATTTGGAAAATGGTTATAATAATATAATATATTAACGGATTAAATGAATTAATGGAGAATAATTAAGAATATAAGGATTTAAATGAATAATGATGAGATATAATAATATTTTAAATATTATAAAATAATGGATGCCATGGATATTATAATGGAAAATAGGA
This sequence comes from Cryptomeria japonica, assembly GCF_030272615.1. Lineage (NCBI taxonomy): Eukaryota > Viridiplantae > Streptophyta > Pinopsida > Cupressales > Cupressaceae > Cryptomeria > Cryptomeria japonica. The sequence continues at coordinate 511,463,437 of NC_081415.1, read as the reverse complement.
TTATTAAAGAATGGATCCACCTTGATGATGATTACAAAACTGAGATTTTGATAAGATGACACTTTTTAATGGAAATTTTTATTTGTCTACAATGACTATAAGAATATATTGTATATTTAAAAGCATTCCAAAAATTGTTATAATACATCTAGCAATCATTAAAATGTATTGTGTAGGATCATGTCAAATCTATAATAGACAATTATTATTATTCAAAAGTAATTTAAGGCTAAATAATGTAAAAATACAAGAAACATCTTATTTTTACTTTTAATTTTTTTAATATTAAAATTATCATAATCATACTTATTTTCATATAAACAATAATAATTAATTTGAAAAACAATCAAACACATCTTCAAAAATTATGGAAAACTCATGTCTACTATTATTGCAATCTTTTTTGGTTTATATAAGAAAAAGGACAGTTTAAATTGGTCAACAAGAAAGGCTTCCTATATTATCATCAAAAGTAAGAAAATATATATTAGGCACCATTGTAGTTCATATGTCTCCATATTGTCCATTTCCAGTACAACCATTCATCCTATTTTTTAATACTTCTTATTAGTTTTATAAATATTCTTCATTTGTAGTCTATTCAAATTTTAGTGGTCAATTGATTGGTGAGGTCTAGACCAAATAGATTATAGAATTATCTTATTAAGTTTCACTAATTTGGTATGCCTCCTTGATGGCTAATTTGTAATATCCAACGAACTACAAGTAAACCCATAATTTGGCATAATATTCCATTATCTATTAGGTCTCTAATGGTTAAACTTTTTGTTTTTAAAAAAATGATTATAGGAATTATTTTGATTGTGAAAACTATTAGAGTTTTGAGAGTTACCATAATCTTCTATATATTTTCCAAGAGAATGGTCAACTTTCATCCTTTTAAGCTCATTGGTCACCTGTCTCAGATTCAACTCTTTAATTCTTCTAATTTTAATGTAAATCATCAAATCCTATTCTACCAATAAGAGGGGTAAACTTTTATTCATAATAGAAGGAAAAGTACATCATAAGAAGGAAAAACACCCAACCAAGAAAAGAATACAAAGATTTATCATGATCCACAAGTTGATCCAACACATGAGACAAATCTAGTGATAGTTAACTCCTATCTCCAATAGACCATCCCTCCATAAAGTTAGATGCCCATTTGGAAAGATAATCGGCCATCCCATTCGATTCCCTTGGAATGTGAATGAAAGTGATTGACTCAAAGAAGCTACAAAATGAAAGAATATGTCAAGTAGTAATTAGAAGCTACCAACTAACATCATCTAAGGTCTGCTGATTCAAAAAAGTCGCCACTATCTCATAATCAAATTCAACTATAACCCTTTTCCAATAGAGAGAATAACAATGTTCCACCACTTGATCAAAATACCAAGATCCTCCATATAATTGTTAGTCCTATGAGGATCCAGTTAATACTGAGAGGGGAGGTGAATCAGTATTAAGACCAATTGAAACTTTAAACCTGAAATCAAAATTACACTAGATCTAAAACCATTTAAAAAATATCTCAACTTCTTTAATCAGATCTAGCAATCTCTTTATCAAATTTTCTTAACACATTAATCAAATCATTTACGACAACTATCAATAATTTCACCACCAAAGAAATCATATAAAATTGATCATCTAGCAACTCATATAAAATTGATCATCTAGCAACTCATTTACCTTATCAATCAGATCAAATACTTTCTCAAACAACTCCTTATCAATACCAGTAACCTCTAATAAAATTCTTATAAAACATCATAATCGGTGTCTCAGAAATAATGCATGAAATGAAACATAAACAAGAACATCACATGAAAAACATTCACATGAACATCATAAGTTTTTGACGATGAAACCCAAATAGGGAAAACCAACAGTGAGTGTTGGCACCCACAAATATTTGTACTCTTTTGAAGTACACCCTGTTAGGAGCTTACAATACGCTCGGTTAGGAGCAAACCCTGTTAGGAGTCACCTAGTTAAGGGATTTGCATAGTAGCTCAGTTAAGAACTTGATGATCTTTTAGGATCAACCTCATGAGAGGATTTAACACTCTTTTGAGAGCTGCCTTGTTAGGAGACTTAAATGTTTAAGGCATGTTAGGACCTACCCGATTAAGGGATTTAACCTGCTACAACTATTAGGGAACAACAGTAAGAAAATGATTTGTTACTTGCACTTCTCTTCTTTCTTGATTAGATCTAGTTATACACAACACTCTAAAACTTTGAGGCAGATCTCACACTTCACTTTGACAACTTAACACATTCTTTAAGACCACCGACATCATAAGCATCAACTCTATCTTCCTAAATAGCCATCTTAGCTAGGTCAGCACAAAACCCTAATTACATCATAAATTTACAATTCAAATCATAAGAGATCAGCATCGATCGATATACAAATAATTACAACAAATTACAATGCAATATCAACTATTGGTTGATCATAACTCATCACGAAAATCTGATTTGTACCAAAGTCAAACCCTCAAAACACTCTACTAATTGTTCCGCTGATTCCCAATAAATTCTTCCTTGAATTGTGCCAAAGCAACAATTAAATCTTTTGTGCGGGTTGTGTCATTTTACCAACTTCATGTAGACTTTTCATCGATCACCATCATAACAAAAATCATTATCGATTTGATGATTTCTTCACCGGTCTTAAACCCTACTAAAACCTTAGAAAAAATTCACTCAAAATTTGAAACATGCCTTTCGGTAATCTTCACAAGTTCTAGTTCCGGTTAGATACACCTTTCCATGATACAAGTTCACCATCCAAACTACAAATCACCAATCATCGCTAATTGAGCGATCCAATCAAAATATCTTTGCTTTACTTGTTAAAGTCCTATTTCACAGAGTTTACTTCCCTGCTCGTAAACCCTATCTTTCGGTAAACCAAATCACTTATATGCTAAAACAAAACATCAAGAACATCAGGAACATCATTTGACAACACAAATAACTAGTCATGTCATCTATTCATAGAATCTCAATCTCTTCATGAAAAATATACTTCTATCATTTTACCGGTGTAGTCATCAGTCTTCAACTACATTAACTCATCTGCATCAGTTATGCCAAATGCCTACAATATCCCCCTTTGGCATTGATAACAACACAAATCGGATATACAATCAAAGTAACCTCATCATCTGTAACTTGCTTGCTAGTTTCACATCATCTGTCACTCCCTCCTTTTGTCATTTCTCCCTTAACCAATGCTTCACTCAATCTGATCTTCATGTTCCATATCTAATTTATATTCTTCTCCCCCTTTGACAACAATGGCAAAGATGTAAATGCATCACTTGTCTTGAATTCTACTATTGCCTCTTCCATCATCTCTACTACATAAATCATAAAAATTATAATAGAGTATTAAATCAGAACTTTACATTAGACTTGCTCCCCCAAAGGAGTATCCTACACCTTCATCAATCCTTAGTGAGAAATAAACATGAAATCCATAGGATTGATGGATCTCCATCATTCTAGTTCTTCTAATGTAGGGGTCTAACCCCTAGTTTACCTCTAAGAAACTCAAAAGTATCCTTCGGTAAGGGCTTAGTAAATATATCATCTAACTGATCTTTACTCTTCACATATTCCATCTTCACCTCCTTTTATTGAACTCTTTCCCTTAGGAAGTGATACTTCAATTCAATGTGCTTAGTTCTAGAATGAAGTATAGGATTCTTAGAAATGTTTCTTGCACTTGTATTATCACAATAGATAGTCACTGATTCAGACATATCTATCTTGAATCCTTCTATCAAATGTCTCATCCATATTGCCTACGTGCAATTCATGGATGCAGCTACATACTCTGCTTCAGCTGTAGATTCAGAAACACAAGTTTGTTTCTTTCTTTTCCATGCCACTAATATTTCTCCAAGTAGAAAAGATCCATCAGTTGTACTTTTCCAATCATCCACATTACCTACCCAATTAGCATCAGTAAAGGCATCCAAAGAAAAATATCCTTTATAGGGATACCATAAACCATAGTGTATTGTGCCTTTGAGATACTGAAAAATTCTCTTCAAAGAAACCATGTGCCTCTCCTTAGGATCTTTTTGAAATCTAGCCATTGATCCAACAAGATGAGAAATGTCCAGTCTGCTATGGACACCATAGTGTAGCTTGCCAATCATAGATCTATACTCTTTTTCACTAATAGTAGGGGAATTGTCTTCCTTTGACAACTTGGAGCCTGTCACCATTGGTGTTCCTACTTGTTTGCAGTCTTCCATGCCGAAAGTCTTCAACACCTCTTTGATATACTTGGTCTGACAAATAAGGATACCACCATCCAGTTGTTGAGCTTGTAAGCCCATAAAGAACTTTATTTCAATGATTAGAAACATTTCAAATTCCTTTTTCATTATATCAACAAAGTCCATACATATATCATTATTTCTGCCAAAAATTATGTCATCAACAAATACTTCTGCTATCACCATCTTGTGTCCATTAGTCTTCAAATAAATTTTATTGTCCTCATTGGTACATTGGAATCCAAATTTTATCGAATGTGTATGTAATGTCTCATACCATGCTCTTGGTTCCTTCTTTAGACCATATAGTGCTTTGTGCAATTTACACACAATGTCCTTATCATTGGTCAAGGAAAGTCCATCTGGCTATTCAATGTATACTTCTTCTAGAATCCCATTTAGAAAGGCTGACTTGGCATCCATTTGGTAAACTTTGAATCCCTTATATGAAGCAAATGCCAACATCATCCTTACTCCTTCTAATCTAGCAACAGGTGCAAATGTTTCACCATAATCCTCACCTTCCTCTTGAGCATACCCTTTGCAAACTAACCTTGCCTTATTTCTTACAATGTTTCCTTCTTCATCCAATTTAATCCTAAAGACCTATTTTGTTCCAATTACATTCTTATCCTCTAGTCTAGGGACAAGTAACCATTTTTTATTCTTCTCAATTTGATCTAATTTGTCATTCATTTTATTCACCCAATAATCATCCTTTAGTGCTTCCTTAATTGTCTTGGGTTCAATTGTAGGTATCAAACATGAGTTCTCTTGGATCTTTCTCCTCATTTGCACACCTGCATTCTTATCACCAATTATTCTCTCGTGTGAGTGATTCAATCTGACATATCTCGATATTGCTTATGATAGTTTTGCATCTTCTTCATTAGGTTCTTCATCTTCTTCCTCATTGTCATCGCTTACTGGTTGAGCATCCAATTCTGCATTTGTCGGTTCTTCGTTAATCTTTACCTCTAGTTTAATGATTGAAAACTTTTTCTCATTGTCACCCCTTTTAGGTTCTGATTTGCTTGTACCTTCAGACTTATCAGATAGATCATCAACTTTTACATTAGCACTTTCAATAGTTTTCTTGGTTCTCTTATTGTAACATTTATATGCTTTACTCTTAGAAGACTAACCAAGAAAAATTCCCTCATCAAATTTTGCATCAAATTTCTCAGTGTCGTTATCTCTCTTAATAAAACATTGACTTCCAAAATTTTTAAAATAACTTACACAAGGGTTTTTTCCATACCATAGCTCATAGGGTATCTTATTGTTACCTCTCTTTACTAGTACCCAGTTTAGAGTTTATATAGAAGTACTGACCACTTCTCCAAGACATTTTGGATACATTACCCTGTAATAACATGGTTTTTACTGCTTCAACTATTATTTTGTTCATCATTTCTGCTATGTCATTTTGTTATGGTGTCCTTAGAGCAGACATCTATCTCTTTATACCCTATTCATCATAATACTTAACATTGTTCATCAGATGTGAATTCACCTCCTTGGTCTGATCTTAAACACTTCAATTTATTACTGGTTTCCTTCTCAACCAGAGCTTCAAATGATTTAAATTTATTATATGCTTCTGATTTCTCTCTCAAAAATGTCACCCGCATCATTTTAGAATAGTCATCGATGAAGATCATGAAATACCTATCACCGTAATAACTCTTTGTTCTCATAGGGCCACATAGATTATTATGTACCAAATCTAAAACATTCTCAAAAATAAAATTCTTTCTCTTGAAAGAAATAGAGGTCATCTTACCAATTTGACAATCTTTGCATATCACACTATCCAGTTTGACAAGTTGGGTTATCCTTTTACAACACTTGACTTGCTTATCGTAACCAAATTATCATAATTAACATGAAAACATATTTTATGCCACAACCAATTGTCTTCCATTCTTGTAACTAGACAATTATTAATATTACTATTCAAATGGAATAAGTTACCTCTAGTTTGCTTCCCGGTAGCAATCAGTTCACCATTACCTCCAAGAATTCTGCAGACTCCACTCTTAAACTCAAGCAAATAACCTTTATCATTTACTTGACCAACACTTAAAACAGTATTCTGAAGACCATCAACCCAAAATACATCATCAGCATTACTCTTCCCATTTAGGGAGATTGAACCTTTACCTTTCACCATGCAAGGAGAGTTATTTCCAAATCTAACAACACCTCCATCAAATTCATTAAGGGTTATGAACTTACTTTTATCTTCGGTCATGTGGTATGAGAAGTCTCTGTCTATAATCCATTCATCACTATTCTCCATATGAGATACTAGAGCCTTTTCATTAGGTAGTTCCTCCTTCACGGCTACAAACATAATTTCTTCATTGTCATCTTCTTCTTCCGACTCCTCATTGGTCACACCTTCATCTACTGCAACATAACAATGTTTTTTTTCCCTTTCCTTTGAATCTTCTAATATTCTCTTTCTTATCAGTGTTAGGGCAGTTAGCAGCAATATGACCAATTTTACTACAAGAGAAACACTTCAAAGGTATCTTTCTTTTATACTTACCTGTGCCTCTTGGAAATCTCTTTGCTAACAGTGCCTCAAGTTCCATCACTTGATCTTCATTGTCTTTATTTCCCTGGTTACTCCTGTCAACTGTTTTGTACTCATGATTTTGACATATATCTTTTTCTTTTCTAGAAGATGAACCAGTAACAAAATATTTAAAGGAAGATTCAGTAGATTTTGTCACACTGTTGTCAAAATTATTTAGGTCAAAAGTTGTAAGCTTACCAATCAATGAATAAATAGTTACCTTATCCTTTGAAATAGATCTAAGTTCTTGGATTTCCAATACTCTTATAGCATATTGAAGTTGAAGAGATCTGAGCATTCTACTTACTATTACATCATCTTCTATTTTACCTCCAGCACTCTTTATGCCACCAATAATTTCTTTGATTCTTTGACCATAGTGTGCAATATTCTCTGCTTCAAGAATTCTCATGTCATCAAACTTTCCTTTCAGGCTTTCTTCTTTGGCTCTTTGAACATGCTCATCTCCTCCATATATTGTCTCTAACTTTTCCCAAAGATCATCTTCAGTTGCCAATCCTTGAACATCAATATATTTTGAATTAGATAAATTACTTACAATAGCTTCTAGGGCTTGCATGTTATCTTGTTGTTCTCTGAGTTCATCCGGTGTTAAGAGAGTAGTAGTAGAAGCAACATATGTTGCTTCAACTTGCTCCCAGGATTGTGCACCAAGACCTTTCATGTAGATCTTCATTATGTATTTCTAGATAGCTTGTAGTTATCCTTGTTGAACTTAGGACCCTCTTTCTTCATCATCTTCACTTCCTTAGAATATTTTCCTCAAGTGGTTAGGCTTTCTCTATTGGACACAATGGATCACTAAGAGGGGGGTGAATCAGTGATTTAAACAATTTTTACTTAATCAAAGCTATACCTATTCAATATGAAATAAACAAAATGTAGACAGGTTATCAATGCAATGCAAACAAGGTGTGTAGGAGAAATATCTAAAACATTAGTACAATACACACATGAAGATGCAACACACAACACTAGGTGTATGAGGAAAACCTAATGTGGGAAAAAGCTCGGTGAGAATAGTTGTTGGAGATCTTCTGCTCCAATCCAACCTCACATTGAAAAGATCGGATTACAAATTTTAGGGCACCAACCCAAGGAGCACCAACCCCTGATTTATGAGCACCAACTCAAAGGAGCACCAATCCCTGCACAATTATAGGCTACAACCTAAATGAGCTAAACCCATGAACTAAGCACCTACTCAGTGAAAATAATATGAAAACTTAGATATACACATGAGATCCTTGCTGCAAATGATGTTTGGCAGCCCTTCATGGGTTTGCACTACCGATTTCTATCTTACCAGTTTGTATTAACTCAACACACATTGAAAGTTAGCTTTTCTGTTGGTTATAACTCTGCTTAATCTTCTCTCCCTCTATTCTATTGAATTCAAATCACACCTGGTCACTCTCTATCAGCTACTACTTCTTTTTGTTTGTCACCTATGCATTCTATGCTCACTCTACCAGTTTGTTCCTTACACTGGTTTATCCTGCTTCTCCTTATCGATACACTCTTCACTCACAAACACTTAGAGTATTTTTCTATTCAGCTTTCAAACAATAATTTCACTCTTTTCTTCACCTTTCAACAACACTACTATCTGTCTTAGGTCGAAAATGAAGCTTTCTCGCCAATAACTAATTCAAACTGAGGGTGGCTAGGGTTTTCTTCTTCTGACCAAATTTGCATCCAATCTGATCTGATCCACCTTGGATCAACACCTACACTGGAGGAATGAGCCATGGAACGTTTTCCATCTGTCCAAAATATGTTTACCAAAAATAGCAAACCCAACCATGATTTTCAGCCTTGAAATCTATCAACTCATTTATGACCCAGTTGTTTCCTTCTCGAGGTCCTCTTGCAATCTAATTTCCTTGCTTCAATCTAGGTGCCAACAAATCCCTAATCTTTCATTGTCATTCATTCTTCCTTGAGCAACATCAATTTGTTATTGACCTGTGACTTGTGGTTGTTTCATTTAATGTCGACTAACTGCTTCAACAACCATGTTGATAGAAACTTCACCGACCTCTGCGTGCTTGCCACCTCAGCTCCATGTGGCATCACATCAACATACACTCATGTCACCCACACAAGGTTGATTTAAACTTGAACACCTAACAAACTCATACTGGCACACGCCCTTACCGGTGAGACCTTCTCCTGCTGCTAATCGATAGTATACACTACACCAATAGCACAACTTCACCTCCTATGGTTTTTGATCTCTTTGTCACTCTGCCTCTTTATCAAAAACATTATCACAAACAAATAGCCAGCCTTTATACTAATTACAACTTGTCATGCCAACACACAACTTCATATCACCTCTTACCGGTGATGTTATTGATAGTCTTAATACCTATTTGTCTTCCACCATACCGGTTGATAAGCCTTCATGTTAATCTTCCTTATGTCGGTTCAATCTTCTTCATGACAAGTTGACATACCCTATGGTGCTTAAAAAATTTTCTATCAATTATTGTCCTTCCCCACTTTGGAATATAAAGAGCTGTCATAGCTGTTCACATTGCATTTTGTCGTACTTAAAATTTTTCCTCTCAATTATTGTCCTTTCCAACTTTGGAATATAATGAACTATTGTAAGTATCCACATTGCAGCTTAATTTTTTTCATATCAATTATTGTCCTTATTGGAAATAGCGCTACATGACATAAATTGTGTAGAATAGCTTGCCATAAAAGGCCAAAATGTAAGAAAGTGAAATGAAAAATAGTGTAGAAAGTGGGTTGAACAGCTAGCTATAAAAGTCTATTTTTTTCCTACCCATTATTGTCCTTCTTAAAAATAGCACTACATGACATAAATTGTGTAGAATAACAGAACATAAAAGACCAAAATGTAGGAAAGTGAAACTAAAAATAACGTATAAAGTGGGTCCATCAGCTCATTGCTCAGGCTCCATCAATAAAGTTTCTTTTGACATCAAATTGTTGTCCTTTCGATCAGAAAAGGCCAAAACAATAAGAAAAAATCTGTGATACATCATGAAATGTTCACATGGCATTCTAGATATTCTGGTTCAAGCTTTCTCCCATCCTTGTCTTTGTACAAAATGTCAAAACAATGGTGTAGACATTGGATCGAACAACTAGTCATAGAAGGAAAAACACTATAAATGTTCACATTACTGTCTAGGTATTCTGGTTAAAGCTTTGTCCCTTGCAATTGTCAATAGTTATTTAATTTATTAAAAGTTTATTTAGTTTATTAAAGTTTATTAATAAATTTTACATATATTTATAGTTATTTAATTTATTCTTTGTAGTTAGATTTTTAGGACATTAATGGAGTAGTTGTGCAATTTTATTAGGGAATCCTTTATGCAGGCATAAAAAAGATGCCTAACATTGCAATTTTTTCTATTTAATAATTAAATTAAAAATCATAATATAATTATATTATGTTTTTTAATTTATATTCTAATTTTTAATTTAATTATTAAATATAATAAACTATCTTGTCAAGGCTCCCTTTTGATGCCTATATAGACAAGTCCATAGACAACTCCATTTATTGGTACCCATAGTGCACATTTATTGGGGCATTTGTGCATAAGTATAGGTCATTTTTGAGGTGGTTGTCAAGGCTCCATTTTGATGCCTATATCTTAAATACATAGTTGAAATATGATTTGATCTCTTTAACACATAAACCAACTATGATAAATAAAATCAATTAATGAATTACCCCCAAAAATGATCTCAACATTTGCCATATGTTGCACATTCCTTGATATTGCCCCATTTTACATATTCATATAACATAGCCTATTTTTTCAAATTCAAATTCTTGTCAAAGGGGTTGTTTTCTATTGGTTAAAGAATTGAGTTCTTATTGTGGAGATTGAAGTTCAAATCCCAGAGGGACATCTAATATGGCATTCAAAGTTCTGACTCTTAGTCTTCCACAGTTGGCTTCTCGTGGTCTTCTATAGGTTGATTCTAGTGTGGTTGCTCGAAATGAACTAACAATCTCAAGGTGATGCTTGTACAAGAAAAATATTTCTAAATGATCTGGAATATAAAAAAAAAAAACAAATTCTTTCTAATATAAAAAAATAGCACTTAAGCAAAAAATTCATTTTTCAATTTGCATAATATGCATTTAAATATTCAAATTAACAACAATAAGAATATAGTGTATATTTAAAAGAATTTCAAAAATGATAATAATACATCTAGCAATCATTAAAAATATATGGTATAGGATTATGTAATAAACAATAACTTCTGTTGTTTGCTTCATTTTCATAGGACATAAATGTTTCAAATTTTGTTTCACTTTATAATATTCTTGCAAAGCCTTTTAAGTCTGATTTATTGCATTGTTGAATTACATAACTTATTTAAACAAATGCTTGCATTAAATTATTTTTAAAATATTATAATATATAAATTTTACATAATATATGTATAAAAGTATAGTTATATTTTAATTTCAGATTGATTAGTAAAAGTTAGGACTTGTGACACAATTTAGGTCAATTGAATGATTTTTTTTTTCTTTTTATTTATTCAATTGAAATGCAATTAGATAAAAATATAAAGACAAACTTCAATATCATAGAAATACATGAATGAAAGATATGAAATGTTAAGGTGTTAACCATAAACAATATGCCTTGTATTAGAACATGATGGCACCTTAAATTTATTGTTCACTAAATATTATCATTTAATTAGATTAGGTTAACATATAAAACTTATATAAAATAAATTATTTTACATAAATAAATTAAGAAAAAAATATTCCATACACTTTTATACACAAGTCAAATAATAATTGCTACTTATGGAACACACAATAAACTTTCACTTCAGATCAAATAGACACCTTTTTCAGCAGCTTTTAATATATATCTTAAATACATAGTTGACATATGATTCAATCTCTTTAACACACAAACCAACTATGATAAATAAAATCAATCAATGAATTACCCGCAAAAATGATCTCAACATTTTCCAAATGTTGCACATTCCTTGATATTGCCCCATTTTACACATTCATATAACATAGCCTTATTTTTCAAATTCAAATTCTTGACGAAGGGGTTGTTTTCTATTGGTTAAAGCATTGAGTTCTCATTGTGGAGATCAAAGTTCAAATCCCAGAGGGACATCTAATATGGAATTCAAAGTTCTGACTCTTAGTCTTCCTTGACTCTTGGCCTTCCACAGGTTGAGTGTCATGGTTGTGGTTACTCGATATGAGAAAATATTAATGTCATGTAATGGTCTCAAGTTGATGCTTGTACAAGCAAAATATTTGTAAATGATTTGGAATATTAAAAAAAAAAAAATCAAATTCTTTCTAATGTAAAAAAATAACACTTTAAGCAAAAAAATCATTTTTTAATTTGCATAATATGCATTAAAATATTCAAATTAAAAACAATAAGAATACAGTGTATATTTAAAAGAGTTTCAAAAATGATAACAATACATCTAGCAATCATTAAAAATATATGATATAAGATTATGTAATAAACAATTATATTTATTCAAAAGCAATTAAAAGTAAAAAGTACAAGAAACATCTTCCTTCTTACTTTTGTGTTTTTTAATATTAAAATTATTATAATAATATGTACTTTTATATTTAAAAAAAAAACTTTCAAAACAATCAAATACATCTTTATAAAAAATGAAAAACTCATGTCTACTACTACTACAATCCTTTTTGATTTATTGAAGACAAAAGATGCTTTAATTTGGCCAACAAAAGAAGGCTTACTATTCTTATTCCTAATTAAGTAATCATTTTTAATCTATTTAAATTCATAGACACAATCATATTATATTACTATCTCATTATTATCCTCAAAAGGAAACACATATATATCAAGTATCATTGTAGTGCATATGTCTCCATATTTTCCACTTCCACTACAACCATTCATCCCATTTCTTAATACTTCTTAGTATTGAACTAATTATATTATTTATTTGTATTCTACTCAACTTTTAGTTGTCAATTAATTGCTGAAGTCTAGATGAAATAGATAATAGATTTATCTCATTAAGGCTCACTAAGTTTGTATGGCTCCTTATGCCTAATTTGTAATATCCAATGAGCTAGAAGTAAACCCATAGTTTCACATATTATTCCATTATCTATTAGGTTTCTAATGGTTAAATTCTTTATATTAAAAATTAAATTATTATAGGAATTATTTTGATTGTGAAAACGATTATAGGTTTGAGAGCTACCATAATATTTTATTATTTCTCCAAGATAATGGTCGACTTTCATCCTTATAAGCTCATCGATCACTTGTGTAAGAATCAGGTCTTTAATTATTCTAATTTTAATGTCAATCAAGAAGTTAAATCCTAGATTCAAATTATATGCATAATGGCACCATTTTCTAATTGACTAACTATATAGTAGTTGTACACACTTAATTTTCTACTTGTTATTCAAAGAAAGAATTGATAAAAGGCTACATCATACTAAAAATAGCATGATTACTATAGAGTTAACCTATATTAGGTATCATAGGGTAGGATAACCTTTTTCCAAGGTCTAGAGATACATTAATTATTTCTACATTTGAAGAATAATCTTTTGTATAGGGTTTAGTAGAGGTTATTTTTTAGGATAATATTAATAGTTGGGTTTGACATTATAGAATATCCTAATTAATGTAAAGATACCATACCTCTCCTTATTAAATGATCCTTCTATTGTTATAAAATTACTACCCCTGAGTATGGTATATCTACAGTATCCATAGTCACTTACATTATACTTATAAATAATCTAGTTAGGATCCAAAACATTAATATATGCTTGAACAACGTATGCGACAATTTTAGTATACAAATTTACTATCTTTTTGAATCATTTGTGAAATATAGTGTTGAAAAAAATTACAAACTCATTAGAAACTCTTTTGTTGAACACTCAATAGAACTGAGAGGGGGGCAAATCAATCCAGAACTTTGAAAATAGTTATCGATAAAGTTATTTAATATCAACACTTTAATCATCGACACATCAAACAAAAACACATTAACACATGAACACTAGATATACGTGGAAAGCCCAAATAAGAAAAACCATGGTGAGAATCTAACTCACAATATAATAACAATGTTTACAACTTTTTACACTTTAAGCCAAGGAGAACCAACACCTAAATGACTTACACAACTAAGGTGCACTACCTTAGGCAAGATACAAAGGACTTGTGCAACTTAAGAACACTTCTTGATGACAAGATACAAATTGTTACCAAAGGACCCACTGTCAATCAACAATGAATGAAATAGCTGAATTGAAATTGGAAGGATTATTTTCATCATGAAATTGTCCTTGAATAGTAATCAAGCAACCAATAACATGGAAAACATCTCTAACAGTATCCAATGTCACAACACTCTATCTTCCATAATATATCATCTTCAAAGCTCTTCTCAAACTGACTATTTCATCACCACAAACTCAAATATGCTTGTGAATCGTTCACATATACTTCTCAAATAATTCACTTCTCATCTATTCTCACTTGAGATATTCATTAGTTAAAAAATATTGAACTATAATAAACCATCATTGACTTTGTTTTTTTAATGATTCTTCTAGAAGGATTTAAGATTAAATTATATTGCAAATTATTATGAGAGGATAAAAATTAGTGCTATTGATATTATCAAATGTCGCATAGAGTGTTGTTATTCACTTTTGACAAAAGTTAGTAAGTTTCTACATTATCGGCTATTAATTGATTATTAATAAGAAAATTTAATTAATAATAATAATAATTTATTATTAGGTGCTATACTATAGTATCTATTATGAAATTCAGGGTCAAACCAAGTGAAAAGTCCTCACTTCCCCCAATTCGCAATATCTCAAACCTAGAAAAGGGGAGATTTGCCATTGAAATCCTAGACCTTATTATTGACCATAACATTAACCTTATGGCAATGACAATGGTAGGAAAATTTTTGGAGCCTAGTCCAAATATTGATATTGTTAGGGCATTTTCTAAACATAAATGGTCATTGAAAGGAAAAGTGGAGATTACAACTATGCCAAAAGGGGCTTTGTCTTTGGAATTCTCATGCAAGGAAGACACGTCAAGGGTGATTTATGATAGTCCCTGGCTGGTTGGTCAAGCTACACTAGCTCTTCAAAAATGGGCACCTGAGATGGAACTCAACGAATCCTTTTTTGTCTAGGCATCGGTTTGGGTTAGATTGCCAGGGCTTCCCTTAGAATTATGGGCGGAAGATGTGTTTAAAGGAATCACTAACTCATTTGGTGAACTCCTCTTGATGGACTCAACAACTACGGCCAGAAGAAGACTTACTTTTTCTAGAATCTATGTTGGATTTACACAAGGAAAAGACATGCCTCTATCCATTGAAATCAACTCTCAATTGGGAAAATGGAACCAACCTCTAGAATATGAAAGCATCCCCTTCGCCTGCTTTCATTGTAAAAAAGCAGGACATATAGCAAGGAAATGCCCTCTGTAGATAGCCATAGTGAACGAAAAGAAAGAGAGGATGTTACAGTGGAAATCTACAAACCCTATTAAGCAAATAAAGAATAATGAAAAAGAGAGAAGTCTCGAAGAGGACCAGAATATTATTATCCAACACATAGCAGAGAAACACACTAACAGTAATGAGGATATACCAGATATACCTTTAAATGATAAAGGTAAATGAACCAAACAGGTAAAGGTATTAAAGGTCAAAATGATACAATTCAAGAGGATCAAAAGAGTGATAACCTAGAAGAATGAGAAATACAAGTAGTAATACAGAATAATGAGGAAGCTGATTTGAACCACATTGTAGAAAATACCAATGGAGCAAGCCTCAACAATGACTTGGAAGAATCTCAGTAGTGCTTGATCCTTGGAAGTATCTCGCTTTCAAGATCACAATAATCTATAGATCCAGTTCAAGAAACTGACCACCTATCACCTACGACCTCAATGCTTAATGTAATAACCCACCCACGATTTGATCCAACAAAATTGAGTATATATTTATTTTTTTTCATTATGTTTTATTCAATTGCATACTCTGGGCATCCATCCAATTAGGATTAGGCATTGATCCATTCGGGATGAGCTTCTAACCATACAGGTTAGGCAATTGTCCATACGGGACGTAATTTCCATCTATCCAATACGGGATAGGCATCTACCCATATGGGGTAGGCATCTATCCAAACGGGATAGGAGGTGCTCTGGCCAGAGACTTAGACTCTTCGGGACCATTCGGGTCCTGAGCCACTCACTAAGTACTACATTCTTCTAACAAGAATGCACCGAGGTCACCGTCCTTAGGAGTAATAAAAAAAATAATACAAGCTTGAATTCCGCCTCAGAATTTGGCTTAAAGCCTCGGGAAGTCAAGCGAATCCATACGGGATTCCTTCCGAGTATGCATTGAATTAAGTTTGATTATCTTATCTTTCAATTAGGATTCTTACTCAACCAAGTACTAAACCCCACCCACGAACGCCTGAGTATGAGGGACAACTCCATCCCAAGACTGCCTACATACCCGCTTCGGCACGGGATCAAGGCGTAAAGTATGTAGTTCTATTTTCTAATCTATGGTTTGATGTAAACTGATTTGTGGGCACGCAACCCTTTCTAGGGTCAATGTCCCAGACAGTTTCTCTGCGGTTGCTACCCACGATGGTAGCACTTAAGCGAAGGCTCAAGATGGCCTATTGCTTGTGGCCTAAACAAAATAACTAGATCCTAATACTTATCATGAGCATCACCCAATTGCAAATCACCAATATCCCTTCAAGATGAATAAATAAATAAATAAAGAAAGTAAATTTCACGAGAGCTTTTAACTTGACCATCCCTAAGAGGGGTTTACTATGGTTTATCTCAACGGATGTGAAATTCATTTAAAAGTTATCTTATTAAATTATCGATCCAAGAGGGATTACCCGCCCCTTGGATTTTTTTTAACTTCCAAATGTCCCTTATTACTCCCCGACGATTTATAGGGACGATGCCACAGACGTCATTAATGCAGCTTTATTAGGCGTTAAGTGCAGTAGTTCAACACGACGGCATTACCCATAAGCGTGACCCAGAGGCACCATATATACCGAACGCTGCTAGTTTTGGTTTTCCAACTTCCTTTATTTAGTTTTCTAACTACGAATAACAAAATGAAGGCGTAAATAATTGAAGTAACTACTTGAAGTGTAATTTGCATAACAATGAAACTTGCATAATAGTAATTGCTTGAAGATATAATTATTCTATAAATAATTCGCATGATATGAATCCAAAATAACGATTAAATTTAAGCATTTGTATTAAAGACCAATCAAGTGTCTCAACGATTCTTAATGGGTTGAGTAACTTAATTTTAAAAGGATATAGTCTATGATTTTAAAACTTACTAAGGCAATTTAATTATGAGCTTGCTACATATTAGCCCAATTTTTCTAAGTCGAAATACAATATCTTAAAGTTTACCAAAATAATCAAAAAAAAACATTATTTCCTAAATGTCATTATTATCAAACTTAAAAAAAAAATGACTAAATAGAAATTAACTTAGATTATTATTTTTTTTTTTTAAAAACCAAATTAAAACTTCAAATTTCGAAATACTTTAAAAAAACCAAATTTTAAACTTAATGGCAAAAGGCTTTGTATTTTGTTATGATAATAAAGAGGGTTGCGGGGTGGGGACCACGGGTCCCATCACCCCTGTGGCCCTGCATGCGCAGGTCCGCAGGGATGAGGGGATGTCGTGGGCCCCCCGTACCCCTGCGACGGTTTTATTGAAACCGTCCATGCAAACAGCGACCATTGAACGTGGAATGTCGTGCGTTACGGAGGCGTAAGAAGATTTTTCTAACGTTCGATAGGGTTTCTTGCTTTTCGGGTTATTTATTTATATATATATATATATATATATAAATATATGTATGTTAATATTATTACTATCATTTTTTTTCTTATACAGGAGTATTATAATTATTTTTTTAATAAATTATTGAAGATTACTCAGAGCAAGGTAAATAATAGGCAAATAACAATGTTGCAAATTAATTCTAGGGACAAAATGAAGCAGTAACCAGAGGGTTTCTTCTACTCTTCTTTACCCATTTCTTTTGTTTTCTACACAGGGAGATTCAATCACAGAGAAGGGAATAGTTTATCTCTTTTTTTTTTCCATTCCTTTTATTTTCACACAGGGAAATTCTTTCATAGAGAAAGGATTAGTTTATATCTTTTTCTTCATTTCTTTTGTTTCCTACACAGGGAAATTCATTCACAGAGAAAGAAATAGATTATTTCTTTTGTTTTTCACACAGAGAAATTATTTCACAGAGAAAGGAATAGTTTATTTCTTTTCTTTCATTTCTTTTGTTCTTTACACAGGGAGGTCTATTCACAGAGAAGGGAGATTTGTTTATACACACAGGGAGATTTGTCTACAGAGAAAATTGTTTGCACATACAGGGAGATCTAATTTTTATAAAAAATAAACTGAAGACAATGAATCTAATTTCCATTTACTCTACTTCTTTCAATTTGAAACTAATTTCTTATCAGAATTAAAACAATGAATCTTATTTTCTACAAAAT
Organism: Cryptomeria japonica; assembly: GCF_030272615.1. NCBI lineage: Eukaryota > Viridiplantae > Streptophyta > Pinopsida > Cupressales > Cupressaceae > Cryptomeria > Cryptomeria japonica. Next base: position 511,444,883 of record NC_081415.1, on the reverse strand, counting down.
CTGAAACTAAGAATTTAAACAATGAATCTCATTCTACAAAATCTGAAACAAATTTCTTATCAAAAATTTAAACAATGAATTTCATTCTCTACAAAATCTGAAACTAATTTCTTATCAAAAATTTAAACAATGAATCTTATTTAAACAATGAATCTCATTCTCTACAAAATCGAAAACTAATTTCATATCAAGAATTTAAACAATGAATCTCATTTAAACAATAACTCTCATTCTCTACAAAATCTAAAACTAATTCTTAACAAAACACAAATGAATTTCATTCTCATAAATAATTTAATCAATCTAATCTACCACAAAAATAAGATGCATAAACTAAGTTGAAGGAACCTGGATGCTTGAAGATGGTGTAGAGTCTTCCTTGATCCTCCAAATTGAAGAGAAATCCTCCCAACAAAAATCTTAGCTGCCAATGAAAGTGGACTACAAAGGAGAATTCAACTTGCAGAATTTCTTATGGAATAGCTAACACTGCTTTTGAAACTTGTACCTATTTTATAAAAGAAATTTCAAATTCCCACTACCTAATTTTTTTAATAGAAAAAAGAGATTCTCTCCCAATTTGGCCTCCATGCAAATTAATTAGGCTTAGTGGGAGGAGTTACATGCAAGGAGGTGGAGAAGCCTCTAGAAGCTTCTTATTCCTCCTACAACATGTGCCTTAATTTGGGTGAGGGAAATTAAATAACAAATTAAAATATATATGCATTTTCCATGTGTGTGTGTGGTTTATTATTTTTATTCCCTTACAATATTCATTCAATAATTCATCTAAAGAATATAAATAGAGTTTTGTATTTAAATCAAAAAAGGTGATAAAGGAGGGTTGTGACATCCTCCCCCCCTTAAATCTGTGCATCGTCCCGATGCACTTATTAAATGCATTCAAAAGAGTTTATAGTTCATGTTCAAAACAAAAAGCGAAATAGCTGTTGCATCTCCTTAGTATCCTCCCACGTGGCATTCTTCTCGTTGTACTGGTCCCATTGCACTTTGCACTGATCAACCTCTCTGTTGCGCAACTGGCACTGGCGCCTCTCCAAGATTCTGAATGGCTCTATCATTATTCCCCCCATGTCTTGGACCTGCAAGGCATCCCAATTCAAAATGTGTTTCTCATCAGGTACATACTTCTTAAGAAGCGATACATGGAAGACATCATGGATTCGGCTCAATTGGGGAGGTAAGGCTAACCGATAAGCAACTGGATTAATTCTTCCCAATATTTCAAAGGGTCTGACGTAACGAGGCGCAAGCTTAGTCTTTTTCCCAAACCTTATGGAACTCTTGTGTGGCCTAACCCTTAGGAAGACTTTCTCTCCTACTTCAAACTCCCTTGGTGTCCTGTTTTTATCTGCATAACTTTTCTGCCTATCCGAGGCTTCCTTCAACCTTTGCCTAATTTCCTTAGTTTTCCTTTCCATTTCCTTCAACATATCTGGCCCAATAATCACTCTATCTTCAAGACTATCCCAACTCAAAGGTGTTCGACATGGTCTACCATACAAAGCTTCAAAAGGTGCCATTCCCAAAGATGTTTGATATGTATTATTGTAGGCAAACTCCACCAAAGGTAGGTACTCTTCCCATTTTCTCTGTTGGTCCATGCAGTACATGCAAAGCAGGTCTTCCATAATCTGATTTGTCCTTTCTGTCTGACCGTCAGTTTTCGGGTGGTATGCGGTGCTAAAATTTAGTTGAGTTCCTAGAGCTGATTGAAGAGTGGTCCAAAACCTGGAAGTGAATCTTGCATCTCTGTCTGATATGATTTTCTCTGGTATTCCATGCAACCTAACTATCTCCTTAACGAAGCGTCTGGCCAAGGTGGGTGCATCATCCGTCAAATTTCCTGGTATAAAGTGTGCCACCTTAGTGAGTTTGTCAATTACCACCATTATTGCATCATGCCTAGAAGGTGACATGGGTAACCCTTGTACAAAATCCATACTAATAACTTGCCACTTATGTTGAGGTACATTGTGCAATTGTAACAATCCAGCTGGGTGCCTATGTTCTGCCTTTACTCTTTGACACTCCAAACATTTAGCTACGTGTTTGACAATATCGCTTTTCAACCCTTGCCAAAAGTATAGCTTCTTTAGATCTACATAAAGTTTGTTAACTCCCAGGTGGCCTGAATAAGGGGCATTGTGAGCCTCCGATAAGACTACTTCCCTTAAATTCCCTGAATTAGGAACATAGATTCTGTTATTGTATCTGAGCAACCCATCTTCATCTAATGTATACCCTTCGACCTTAGGGTCGGTTGGGTTGTGTCTTATAGTTAATTTGACTTGCTCATTCCATGGGTCATGTCCTTGTTCATCCATTACTTGCCTTTTGAAAGAGGTTTTGAAGGTTTCTATAGTCATCAAGTGTCTCCTCCTACTTAAGGCATCTGCCACCCTATTTTCTTTCCCCTTAATATATTCAATCTCAAAGTCATATTCACTTAGAAAGTCTAACCACCTTCTTTGTCTGGCATTTAAGTGAGGTTGGGTAAAGATGTATTTTAGTCCTTGGTTGTCCGACTTAAGCTCAAAGGGCTTCCCTAGTAAGAAGTGTCTCCACTTTTGCAGGGCATGCACAATTGCTGCCAACTCTAAGTCGTGGGGTGCATAATTGACTTTATGAGTCTTTAGCTTCCTAGATTCATAAGCCACTACCCCTTCATCTTGGACAAGTACTCCTCCTAACCCTTCAATAGAAGCATCTGTTACAACTATGAAGTGTCCATTTGGGTCTGGTACCTTTAGAATGGGTGCTGAAGTTAGTTTCCCCTTCAAGATTTGAAATGCCTTGTCACTTTGCTCGGTCCATACAAACCTTTTGCCCTTCCTTTGCAACGAGGTGATGGGGTTTTCTATCTTAGAGAATCCTTCCACAAACCTCCTATAGTAACCTGCTAGCCCCATAAAGCTTCTTACCTCTGAAACATTCTTAGGGATTGGCCATTCTACTATCGCCTTTATTTTATCTGGGTCGACTGCTATTCCTTCCTTTGATATTATATGCCCAAGATAGTGAATCTTTTCCTCAAAGAAGGCACATTTGGACAATTTCCCATATAACTTATGTTCTCTCAATCTTTGCAAAACAATTTGTAGGTGCGCTAAATGTTCCTCTTCATTTCTAGAGTAAATCAATATGTCATCCAAAAATACCAAAACAAACTTATCCAAGTAGTCATGGAATACACTATTCATCAGGTTCATGAATGCAGCTGGGGCATTAGTTACTCCAAAGGGAACTACTGTGAATTCATAATGTCCATATCTCATCCTGAAAGCTGTCTTTGGAATGTCTTCTTCCTTAATTCTGAGTTGATGATACCCTGACTGAAGATCTATCTTGGAGAAAACTGTCGCTCCTTTCATTTGGTCAAAAAGGTCCTCTATGCGAGGTAAGGGATACCTATTCTTTATGGTGACTTTGTTCAACATCCTATAGTCGATGCATAACCTTGAGGTTCCATCCTTCTTCTTAACAAATAAAACTGGCGCTCCCCATGGTGATACACTTGGTCTTATTAATCCCTTAGCTAAGAGTTCCTCTAATTGCATTTTGAGCTCTTGTAATTCGGTTGTGTTCATCCGGTAGGGTGCCTTTGATACTGGTTCAGCTCCTGGGAGTACTTCGATAGAAAAGTCAAACTTTCTCTTAGGGGGTAAACCGGGTAGTTCTTCTGGAAAAACATCCTTAAATTCCTTTAAGAAAGGGGTATTTTCAAATGTTGGTGTGTTTTCCTCCTTTCCTTCATCAATTTCGACCATAAATATTTGTCCTCCTCTTCTCCTTTCCTTCTTTAATTGCATTGCTGAGATAGTTCCTATATTAATGGGTTTAAACTTTCCTTGGATTTTGACCCTTTTCCCCCCATCATCCAAACATTCAACAACTTTGCTATAACAATCTACATTAGCTTGATGGTCTGCTAACCAACTCATTCCCATAATTACATCATATAATCCTAAGGGTGCCACATAGAGATCTACCCTTGTTTCGAACTCAGGGAATTGTACCCTTGCCCTCGGTAAACACTTAGTTACTTCCCTAGTTGCCTTATCCCCATATTGAACCGTCCATGATGACTCCATTTGATTAACTTTTAATGCATATTTGTTCACTAATTCAGGTGAGATGAAACATTCAGATGATCCAGTGTCAATTAGAATTGATATTGGTTGTTCAAATAGTGTACCTGTAGTTTCCACGGGAACATTCTGGTATCTTCTTCTTTGGTTCCTAACTGCTGCATGAATCCTCTATTGGGGCCCTTGTTGGGGTTGATTGGCTCTAATTTGTCCTTGCATCCTGGGGCAATCTCTAGCAAAATGATTTTCCCCGCACATAAAGCATCCGCCTGGAGGACCTCTCCTACCTTGATTTCTAGGGGGATCATTCCTTGTTTCATTTCCCCTGGGTGGATAAGTTATCCTGTTCTGCTGGTCATTTCTGTTATAGTTGCCCCTGTTATCATTGCCCCTGTTGTTATTGCCCCTATTGTTATTGCCCCTGTTATTATCATTTCCATTCCTCTGATATTGGTTAGGCGGTGGTCTCCTTTCGGAAGAGTTATTCCTTTGACCCTTGTTGAAGTTAGTGTTTCCATTGAATTCTTGCTTCCTTTTAAATGAGTGGTTCCCATTATAGTTCCGTCCTGCTAGTGTTTGAATCTTCCTCTCTTGCCTTAGGGACTTTTCAAGTACTTCATTCATATTTCTGGGTCCATGCATATCAACCTCTGCCCCTATGTTGGTATTCAGCCCCAAAATGAATTTCCTTGCTTGGCCTTCTTCATCCCTTTTGTACATAGGCACATATTTAAGCAACTTGGCAAACTTATCCCAATATTGTTGAATGGATAGGGACCCTTGACGTAGATTATGGAATTCTGTCACTTTCTCATCAAAGAACAATTGAGGGAGCCACCTATCTCAAAAATGGTGAACAAATTGATCCCATGTGATTGTATCCCTGTTATACCCATTTTGTTCCTTGGTGTTGGTCCACAACCTAGCCGCCTCCCCTGTGAGTTGATAGGAGCCCCATAAAGCCTTGGTTGTTTCGCTAAAATCTCTTAGCTCAAAATATTTTTCCATTTCATTTAGCCAATTCTCAGCCCCTTCACCAATCTGCCTCCCATCGAACTTAGGAGGGGTGATTTTCTTTAAATCCTTGGAGAGTTCCAATATGTTATTTTCCTTTCCATTACCCATCACATTTCCTTGATTGCTACCAGGGTTTCCATTCTCGATACCACTTCTGTTCTCATAGTCATTCTGCCTTTCCCTAAGGTCCTACAGTGATTGTTCCAGGAAGTTAATTTTATCTCTTTGTTCGGTTAGAAGGTCGATTATAGCTTGGACCCCATCTCCGTTATTCCCTAGGTTGTGTCAAACCTCTTCATGATCTTCCTCATGGTTCCCTTCATGGTTTTCCTCATGGTTTTCCTCATGGTTTTCCTCCCTTTGACTCCTAGTACATCTTCCATTACCCCTTCCTCTTCCTCTTCCTCTTCCTCTTGCCATTCTAGGTTTTACCTGAAAGTTAAATTAGGTAGTTAGTCTTTTTTTTTTTTTTTTGTAGAATAAAATTTAATTTCTATTATTGTAAACCATTCCCTTAGTTGAATAAATTGAAGTGAGCACAAGGCCTAGATTTGAACCTTTGCTCTGATACCACATGTAATAACCCACCCACGATTTGATCCAACAAAAATTAAGTATATATATATTTTTTTTCATTATGTTTTATTCAATTGCATACTCTGGGCATCCATCCAATTAGGATTAGGCATTGATCCATTCGGGATGAGCTTCTAACCATATGGGTTAGGCAATTGTCCATACGGGACGTAATTTCCATCTATCCAATACGGGATAGGCATCTACCCATACGGGGTAGGCATCTATCCAAACGGGATAGGAGGTGCTCTGGCCAGAGACTTAGACTCTTCGGGACCATTCGGGTCCTGAGCCACTCACTAAGTACTACATTCTTCTAACAATAATGCACCGAGGTCGCCGTCCTTAGGAGTAATAAAAAAAATAATACAAGCTTGAATTCCGCCTCGGAATTTGGCTTAAAGCCTCGGGAAGTCAAGCGAATCCATACGGGATTCCTTCCGAGTATGCATTGAATTAAGTTTGATTATCTTATCTTTCAATTAGGATTCTTACTCAACCAAGTACTAGACCCCACCCACGAACGCCTGAGTATGAGGGACAACTCCGTCCCAAGACTGCCTACATACCCGCTTCGGCACGGGATCAAGGCGTAAAGTATGTAGTTCTATTTTCTAATCTATGGTTTGATGTAAACTGATTTGTGGGTACGCAACCCTTTCTAGGGTCAATGTCCCAGACAGTTTCTCTGCAGTTGCTACCCACGATGGTAGCACTTAAGCGAAGGCTCAAGATGGCCTATTGCTTGTGGCCTAAACAAAATAACTAGATCCTAATACTTATCATGAGCATCACCCAATTGCAAACCACCAATATCCCTTCGAGATGAATAAATAAATAAATAAAGAAAGTAAATTTCACGAGAGCTTTTAACTTGACCATCCCTAAGAGGGGTTTACTATGGTTTATCTCAACGGATGTGAAATTCATTTAAAAGTTATCTTATTAAATTATCGATCCAAGAGGGATTACCCGCCCCTTGGATTTTTTTTAACTTCCAAATGTCCCTTATTACTCCCCGATGATTTATAGGGACGATGCCACAGACGTCATTAATGCAGCTTTATTAGGCGTTAAGTGCAGTAGTTCAACACGACGGCATTACCCGTAAGCGTGACCCAGAGGCACCATATATACCGAACGCTGCTAGTTTTGGTTTTCCAACTTCCTTTATTTAGTTTTCTAACTACGAATAACAAAATGAAGGCGTAAATAATTGAAGTAACTACTTGAAGTGTAATTTGCATAACAATGAAACTTGCATAATAGTAATTGCATGAAGATATAATTATTCTATAAATAATTCGCATGATATGAATCCAAAATAACGATTAAATTTAAGCATTTGTATTAAAGACCAATCAAGTGTCTCAACGATTCTTAATGGGTTGAGTAACTTAATTTTAAAAGGATATAGTCTATGATTTTAAAACTTACTAAGGCAATTTAATTATGAGCTTGCTACATATTAGCCCAATTTTTCTAAGTCGAAATAAAATATCTTAAAGTTTACCAAAATAATAAAAAAAAAACATTATTTCCTAAATGTCATTATTATCAAACTTAAAAAAAAAATGACTAAATAGAAATTAACTTAGATTATTATTTTTTTTTTTAAAAACCAAATTAAAACTTCAAATTTTGAAATACTTTAAAAAAACCAAATTTTAAACTTAATGGCAAAAGGCTTTGTATTTTGTTATGATAATAAAGAGGGTTGTGGGGTGGGGACCACGGGTCCCATCACCCCTGCGGCCCTGCATGCGCAAGTCCGCAGGGATGAGGGGATGCCGTCGGCCCCCTGTACCCCTGCGACGGTTTTATTGAAACCGTCCATGCAAACAGCGACCATTGAACGTGGAATGCCGTGCGTTACGGAGGCGTAAGAAGATTTTTCTAACGTTCGATAGGGTTTCTTGCTTTTCGGGTTATTTATTTATATATATATATATATATATATATAAATATATGTATGTTAATATTATTACTATCATTTTTTTTCTTATACAGGAGTATTATAATTAATTTTTTAATAAATTATTGAAGATTACTCAGAGCAGGGTAAATAATAGGCAAATAACAATGTTGCAAATTAATTCCAGGGACAAAATGAAGCAGTAACCAGAGGGTTTCTTCTGCTCTTCTTTACCCATTTCTTTTGTTTTCTACACAGGGAGATTCAATCACAGAGAAGGGAATAGTTTATCTCTTTTTTTTTTCCATTCCTTTTATTTTCACACAGGGAAATTCTTTCACAGAGAAAGGATTAGTTTATATCTTTTTCTTCATTTCTTTTGTTTCCTACACAGGGAAATTCATTCACAGAGAAAGAAATAGATTATTTCTTTTGTTTTTCACACAGAGAAATTCTTTCACAGAGAAAGGAATAGTTTATTTCTTTTCTTTCATTTCTTTTGTTCTTTACACAGGGAGGTCTATTCACAGAGAAGGGAGATTTGTTTATACACACAGGGAGATTTGTCTACAGAGAAAATTGTTTGCACACACAGGGAGATCTAATTTTTATCAAAAATAAACTGAAGACAATGAATCTAATTTCCATTTACTCTACTTCTTTCAATCTGAAACTAATTTCTTATTAGAATTAAAACAATGAATCTTATTTTCTACAAAATCTGAAACTAAGAATTTAAACAATGAATCTCATTCTACAAAATCTGAAACAAATTTCTTATCAAAAATTTAAACAATGAATTTCATTCTCTACAAAATCTGAAACTAATTTCTTATCAAAAATTTAAACAATGAATCTTATTTAAACAATGAATCTCATTCTCTACAAAATCTAAAACTAATTTCATATCAAGAATTTAAACAATGAATCTCATTTAAACAATAACTCTCATTCTCTACAAAATCTAAAACTAATTCTTAACAAAACACAAATGAATTTCATTCTCATAAATAATTTAATCAATCTAATCTACCACAAAAATAAGATGCATAAACTAAGTTGAAGGAACCTGGATGCTTGAAGATGGTGTAGAGTCTTCCTTGATCCTCCAAATTGAAGAGAAATCCTCCCAACAAAAATCTTAGCTGCCAATGAAAGTGGACTACAAAGGAGAATTCAACTTGCAGAATTTCTTATGGAATAGCTAACACTCCTTTTGAAACTTGTACCTATTTTATAAAAGAAATTTCAAATTCCCACTACCTAATTTTTTTAATAGAAAAAAGAGATTCTCTCCCAATTTGGCCTCCATGCAAATTAATTAGGCTTAGTGGGAGGAGTTACATGCAAGGAGGTGGAGAAGCCTCTAGAAGCTTCTTATTCCTCCTACAACATGTGCCTTAATTTGGGTGATGGAAATTAAATAACAAATTAAAATATATATACATTTTCCATGTGTGTGTGTGGTTTATTATTTTTATTCCCTTACAATATTCATTCAATAATTCATCCAAAGAATATAAATAGAGTTTTGTATTTAAATCAAAAAAGGTGATAAAGGAGGGTTGTGACACTTAAAGCAAGATGGGAAGATGATGATGTTGGGGACAAGCAGACAACTACTCAAGAAGAAGATTGCTACATGAATGAAGGAGTAGATAGAAAGAGAGGGAGCAAGAAAGGGCCTAAGGTAGTACCCCAGGCTAACTCTGTCAAAACATGATACCATAGTAAAGCTGACATGGGTTTCATCCCATCTCCTCTAGGAAGGAAAAGAGCAAGCCAGATTAGAGATCAAGAGGCTAGTAAGAACATAGCAGATGGTACTCAAATGACCGTCAATGAGGTATGTTCCCTACTCAAGAAATGAAATAATCTCATGGAATATACATGGACTGAATAGCCCACATAAACAAGATGTTCTAAAAAATTTAGTTAGAGATCATAGACCGGACATCTTTATTATCCAAGAAACTAAAATGAGTACAGAGAAAGTTGAAAAATTTAAGTTTTTTAAGTATGGTGAACTTTGCGGGGGAAGCTCAGATGGTTCCTCTGGGGGTATAGCTATTTTTTAGAACCTTAAGAGGGTGTCAGGGGAGCTGGTCACACAAGACAACAATATGGCTTTCATTAGGTTTAATCACATTGGGGATGGTACATCCTTACTTCTTACAAATATTTATGCCCCTAATAATAGACTTGGCAGAAGCAAATTCTAGAAAAAATTGGAGGCTATTAGTGCCCTTCACAAGGATGATATGTGGATCACTATGGGGGACTTCAATAATCCTCTCCATGATGATGAGAAGTTTGGAGGCGTCTCCTCTCAATTGGATAGTAGAATGGATCTTTTGAACTTTATCAACAATCAAGGCCTGCATGACATTGATCTCCAAAGTGCCAAGTTTACTTGGACAAATAGAAGGATGAGGGATGATCTCATTCAAGTCAGAATTGATAGGGCCCTCATCTCTAATGAATGGTTTAACCACTATCAATGCTTCTCTCATCTATCTCCTGTATAGGGTCTGACCACTTCCCTGTAATATTTACTGTAGCTAACACCAATGTTAAAAGAAATTTCCCATTAGATTTGAAACAATGTGGCTGCACCACCCTAACCTTGCAAAATTCATTGAGAAGTGGTGGTCTATTGAGGTCAAAGGTACAACTATGTATAGAATTGCTAAGAAACTTAGAAATGTAAAGGACAACATCAAGAATTAGAACAAGAAGGTTTTCAGGGACATGTTTGCTGCCAAAACTAAAACTCAGATGGAACTCAAGGAAATACAGGATAAAATCCAAAGTAGCAGATACAATGAAGTCTCTATCAATGAGGAAAATGATGTTTTGATGAATTACCATAGGATTATTAGAAGAGAGGAAGAATTATGGAAAAAAGATCCAAATCCCTATGGCTTAAAGTAGGGGATAGAAACATTAGATTCTTCCATATGACTACATTGAAACACAAAGCAACTAATAGAATATCTAAGTTAAAAAATGGGGAAAATGAAATTAGGAAGGATGAGGAGATTGGGAAGGAAGTGAAGAGTTTGTTTACCTCTATGCTCTCAGTGGACCATGGCCCGAATGGTCAATTTCAGGACACTGTTGTTGAATTCATCCCTCCTATCATTAGCAAGGAGTAGAACAAGGATCTTGTGGCAAAAATATGGTACAATATGGTACAAAGAGGGTGATATGAGTACCCCACTTAAGATCTCAACATAGCCCTATGTCGATGTCTTAAGGAATATAGAAACAATGATACCCGCCTCCAACACCAAGGAGATATTCTTTAGAAAATAATTCCATAAATATAAGCTAGAAAGGGAATACTCTTTAAGTAAGGATAAGATAATTGAAAAAGAAATAACTTGCAACAAGTGTAAAGAGGATCCTTGGAGGAGAAGATATCTTTTGTCAAAATACATCTACCTCCAAGAGGAGTCCTGTGAACAACCATAGCATCATCTACCAGAGAAAGAAAGGATACCAAGAATACACACCTTCCCCCTATTGCTAGTTGAAAGAGATTCTTTGATGAAAGATACACACTTTTGACCCAATGTGAAGGGGTAATTTTATAATGCATATGCATTTCCAAGTGAAAAAGAGGTTTTAGTCAAGGACATTAATATATGTAAAATGCAATTCCAAAGTAGAGATAATCTTCAAAAAGAGAGAGAGAGAGAGAGAGAGAGAGAGAGAGAGAGAGAGAGAGAGAGAATAAAATATCACAAATTCCCCTAAGGAGGGATTATTCATAAGAGACATACCATTTTAATGCAAATCAAAGTATGAAAATGGTAACCCCTAAAGGGATTTAGGGAAAAATAAGATAGAGGATAGAATGAACAATGTTTTTTATTATGGAACAAATAGGTTTTGAAGAGACCTAAAACCCTTTAATAAAGAACTACATCAAAAAGCTGCATAAAGATAAACAATTCCAATGCAGCCCCAAAGACAACAAAAAACCAACACAAAACCAAAAACTAGGAAAAAGATAGCACAAAGACAAAAACTAGTACAATTTCTTAAGGGCCTCAATGACTATTTCTAGGTGAGTCATGTTAAAATAAATCTTCTTCGATTCCCAAATGTCCTCACTAGCTGATTTCTTCTTCAGATTAGCCCTTGTACTTATGCACATTCATGTGTTGTATCCTCAATCTTTTTATCCAATGCCTCCACAACCGCTTTAGCACCTTCCTATTGATTGGTTTTCAAGAAGTTGAGAAAGTAAAATTTTTGAGATCCCAAGAGCATCTGCAAGAAAAATTCCTATCACAAAAGAAGGTTGGAGACGAAACATAAAAAAGCTCTGAAGAAAAAGATTCTCATTCAGAGAGGTAATTAATAAGAAAAGTTACAATACAATCCTTATTACAGGAGAATAGAAACCCTAAAGATGTGCAACCCTAAAGAAACCCTAAAGAGATAAAGAGTATTTAATAATTAAAATAATTATTAAATACCTACAATATTATTAAATGCCTAAGTTTAGCTTAAGCGTAGAGTATAATAGACTAATAATTAAATAAATAATTATTAGCTAATACAAGATAACTCTAACACCCCCCCTTAAGATGAACTTAGGGAGTAGCTAAAAACACTAAATGAAGGAAAGAAAAATGCAACTACAAGAAGAAGGCAAAAATTTGGGTCCCGGCAACAAGGCTTGATGAGGTACCCAATCACAACCAAATGTCTATGAAATGGAGAAATAGAGAAAACCACATGGGAAAAACTCTACTCCAAAAAGAGATGGGAAAAAGAATGCAAAAGGAAACATGAAGGAAGGAAGGCCTTAATGAGATCCCCAAGGACAACTTCCTTCATCCCAAGCATAAAGTGCAACTGAAGATAGCGTGGAGATGCAAAAGGTTCAGTGAAGATGTCAGCAACCTGCTCCTCATTTGGAATGTACTCCAAGATGAGAAAGCCATCCTGCATCAACAGTCTGATGAAGTGCATGTGAAGCTCAATGTGTTTAGAATTTTGGTGCTCCACTAGATTGTGGGAAAGGTGAATGGCACTCTGATTGTCACACCAAAGAATAGTGGGACTATCAGGAGGGAACCCAAACTCAATCATCAATTGTCGAATCCATAAAACCTCCTAACTGGCTAACATCATTACTCAGTACTTAGCCTCTGTAGATGATAATGCAATAGTAGACTGCTTCTTGCAAGACCATGTGAGAGGACCAGAGCCAAGGAAAAAAACAAAGCCAGAAGTAGACTTTAGATCTTGAGCATCACCAGCCCAATCTGAGTCAGTGAAGCCAACAATGTGAGGGGATCCTAAAGTATAGTGAATGCCAAACTGACTAGTGCCCCAAATGTACCACAAATAAGTTTGTGTTCTTGCCAATGGCTCTCATGGGGATCATGGGAGAACCGAGAGACAATACTAACCACAAAAGAAATTTCTAGGTGCGTATGGGTCAGGTACAACAAACTGCCAACCAACTATCGATATAAGGTAGAATCCATAGAAGGTGTAGAACAAGTGGGAGACAAAACAAAACCTAACTGAAATGGTGTGGGTGCAAGATTGCAAGTATGCATGTCAAATCTGTGAAGCATATCAAGAGCATACTTCTGTTGAAGTATGGAAATCCCATCAAAAGACTGAATAACCTAGAGACCCAAAAAATAGTGCAGAAGACCAAGATCTGTCATCTCAAACTACTCCATCAAGGCATGTTGAATATCCTAAATCAAGGAGGATGAGCTACTGGTAATGATAATATCATCAACATAGAGCACAAGAATAACTATATCAACCCCCTGATGCTAAATGTAAATTGTAGCATCGAAATGACAATGTGTAAAGAGTGTGGAAAGAAAGAAAGAGTCCATCTTCTCATACTAGGACCGAGGAGCCTTTTTAAGAACATACAATGAACATCAGAGTCTGTAAGCCAAAGAGGAATCCTGCACAAATCCCTAAGGCTTCTCCATATAGATCTCCTAACGAAGGTCTCCATGCAAGAAAACACTCTTCACATCCATCTGAAAAATTGTCCATCCCTATGAAGCTACCAGAGAAAGTACAAAGCGAATAGAATTCACCTTGGAGACAAGAGAAAAGGTCTCCAAGTAATCAATACCCTCTACCTGAGAAAACCTCTTCATAACAAGATGAGCCTTAGACTTATTAATAGAACCATCTACAACATACTTTATACAATACACCCACTTACACTGAACCAACTTCCTTCTCTTTGGAAGAGAACAAAGATGCCAAGTATGATTCTTCATCAAAGAAGAATACTCCTCATCCATGGCCCTAGCCCACTCTGGGTAACCTGTCGCCTATGAAAATTTCTGAGGATCTTTCAAAATGGCATGACTCAGAATACTAGAACCAGATGTCAGTGGATGAGTACAATGAGTGTCTGAAGGATCACCTACCAGAGAATCAACAACATCAACTATAAACCAGGCCCACTTGGGTAAAGGCTAAATGATGGGAGGTGGTGGTGATGATGGACCATCATATGCATCATCCTCAAGAAAGAAGGAATCCTCAAAAGATGAAGAGGGAGGAGGAGGTAGTGAGGGAGAAGTTTTTGATGGAGAATCCATCTGAGGGAGATGCTCATCAAACTAGACATCCTACCTAAATAGGACCTCTCAGGAATCAGGATCAAACAACCTGTAGGCCTTAACATCCTCATAGTAGTGAACAAAAATGAGTGGTTAATTGTTCCTCTCTATGGCTTTCCTCCAAGCATCTAAAATAAATGCCCAAGCCTCACTACCAAAAACACATAATGAAGAAACATCAGGCTTCACATGGGACAAAGCCTCCTTAGGAGTCAACTAGCACAATGCCTTATGAGGCATCCAATTCTAAATATGAGTGGTACAATTAATTGCCTCAACCCAAAAAGTAGGTTGCATAGAATGTGACTGAAGCATACAATTGGCCATCTCCCTTAGTGTTCAGTTCTTTCTCTCAACAACACCATTTTGCTGAGGGGTGTGAGGGATTGATAACTGATGCTACAAACCATGCTCGGTGCAGAAATCTATAGAAGCCTGATTCACATATTCTCTTCCATTATCTATGTATCCTCTTTATAGAAAGACCAGACTACTTCTTGACAAATGTCTTAAAGAATTGAAATGAATCAAAGACATCAAACTTGTACTTAAGAAAGTACACCCATGTGCATCTAGAGAAGTAATCAATGAAAGTGAGCACATACTTGGACCCTAAAAAAGATGGAGTCGGAAATGACATAAAATCATTGTGGATCAAATCCAAGGGTGCCTTAGCATGAGTGGCTCTGCCTGTAGAAAAAAGATCATGGTGATGGTTGCCAAGTGCACAATCTCTACATAAACCATCAGTACAAGATATTTGAGGGAGCCCAATAACAAGTGCCTATGTGATCATCTGCTATAAGTATCTGCAGTTGACATGGTCAAAATGCTCATGCCACAGTCTTCTCATTGAATCTACATGGGCAACAAGAGAAACACTTGAACCATCCAGACTCTCAAAGCCATCAAACCAATATAACCAAGAATCAAAATCAACACTGCGAGTAGCCATAACCAAATTAGGATCATGGAGCTCTCTAATACTTACATCATGTGGGGAGAACTCAAATGTTTTATCAGAGCCAGAATGATAAATCTGATAAACAAAGAGAAGGTTCATTGAAATATTAGGAACCAAAAAAACATCCTCAAAAACAACCACCTGTCAAAGGAACAAAACCTGAACCTGAAACTGAAAGTTGTGGTGAGTCACCAATTGCAATCTGTAAAGTAGTACTATGAGAAAGTGAGGTAACAAGCCGCGGTGAGCGTGTCATGTGGTGAGAAGCCCCAGAATCAATAATCCAAGTGGATAAAGAAGGAATACCTCATGCAGAAAGAGCATGTCCTTTCCTAGTAGAAGAGGAAGATGGAGGATGAGGAGTAGAAATATGATGTTGCTGCATGGTTGCCTCCAAAGCCTCAACTCATTCCGACAACGAGAAACTCGATGACCTTCTTTGCCACATAAACTGCAAAATTCATCTGATTTTGTCTTAGTCTTGGAGGAAGTCTCACCAAAGTTAGAAGAGTGCTCTTGTTTGGGATAGGACTTCAGTTTGTAATCAGACTTAGGTGGTGGCTTGGAAGAATGCTCACTCCTAGCTGAATCCTTCTTAGGCTTCGATTTCTGCTTCTTTTTCTCTTTAGATGTTTGAGAAACCAATGCTTTTGGCTTTAAGCCTATGAGAGTGTCCAACTGAGATATGTGATCCTGCTCATGAGTCAAGTGATCATAGAACACATCAAAAGTAGGCATGGTGAAGTGTGTACCCAATGCATCCAGAGTAGAATAAAAAATGGAAGCAAATATCTTATAGGGACCTCGAAGCTTAGAGTGAATCAAGTAGATACACTCTGGGTTTGTCTTGTTCTTACCACAACTGTGTAGGATAGATCTGCTGGTTTTAAACTTGTTCAAAAAGTCCTCAATGTGAGGAAAAGACTCAGGCAACAAGGAAGAGAGCTCTACCTCAATCTGTAATGCTCTGAACTTATTGACAGTACCAAAGAGAGTTTCAAATTTGGACCACATAGCCTAAGGAGTGCGAAAACCATCAAGGTGAAAAAGCACATTGTCTGAAACATGTAAGGAGATGACACCCATAGCCTCATCCATCTTATTTAGGTGTTGAATAATCTCAAAAGGATGTCACAACAATGACTAATCCACATCCAAACAAGACCACAACCCTCTTGATCTGAGAAGCATCATCATACGAGCTTTCCAAAGGTGATAGTTTTAGGATGTAAGAATCTCAATTGAAGTATCTGCCATGTGTACCTATACCTGAACCTAGACCTACTCTTGATTTTTTTAGTTAAGTTATCTTTCAGACTAGACAGAAGATGCAGAAGGATTTTTTTTAATTTATTTCAAAGTTTAGGTGTTCTAATTTTCAGAAGTAAATTACAGAAAATAGTAAAAAAATAGCACCCCCCACAATATGCAAAACAAAAAACCAGTAGAATCTGAGAGCCAAAAAATAAGACAAGAGCAAAGAAAATGCGTCGGGCACTATCTTGTGTAACTTGCGATTTTTCTAGAAAAATAAATCCAAATCTAAGAAGGGCTCTCCAAGATATTTTCGATGCCTATTCATTTTTTGAAAATGGAGTTCGTTTGCCCAAGTTATGGCTCTGAGAGTGCAGGAAAGAGCACTGACCTGGACGGCAAAAAAGAGGTACTATATGAAAAATCAGCAAATCTCACCTCTAGATTTGAGTAGGGCTCATAAAGATCTTTCTGAGGCCTATTCATTTTTAAAAATCCGACTCCGTTTGCCAAAGTTATGGCAAAAAGAAAAATACCCCTCTTGTAGGGCATAAAGACGGTAAAAAATTAAAAAATTAAAAATTCTCGAAAAACATGCCTGTAAGGGCCAAACTCAAAATTTTCTTATTAGAGCTAATGTTGTCCAAACTAGACAAATTTTATATAAAAATGTGGTTTTTTGGGTGTTCTGAGCTCAATGGTGAGGTTCATTTGAGCTCAAAATGACCAAAAACAAAAAAGATACCCCAAATCCAAACTAAAACCTCTAAAAAAAACTGAAACCCTTGCCTATAGAGAAAATCTTCTGAAAAGAAATCAGGAACAAGCAGCAACAGATGTAATCTTTGATACCATGAAGAAGTTGAGAAAATACAACTTCTGAGATCCCACGAGCATATCCAAGCAAAATACTTGTCACAAGAGAAGATTGGAGACAAAACAAAAAAAAGCTCTGAAGAAAAAGATTATCATTCAGAGAGGGAATTAATAAGAAAAGTCACAATACAATCCTTATGACAGGAGAATAGAAACCCTAAAGATGTGCAACCCTAAAGAAACCCTAAAAGGATAAATAGTATTTAATAATTAGAATAATTATTAAATACCTACAATATTATTAAATGTCTAAGTTTAGCTTAAGCGTAGAGTATAATAGACTAATAATTAAATAAATAATTATTAGCTAATACAAGATAACTCTAATAGGTTTCAAGCATTCACATAATGGTATTTATACTGTCAGTCGAGATCTTAATTGCTCTTTGGTTGAAGGTAACTAGAGATATACACTTTTCATTAGCTTTTTGGGACTTGTTTTCCATATTACTCAACCTTCTTTCAAAATATCTTTTTAGTTTTTCCTCGAATAGAGAAATTCTGCAATCATGATCTTTCTTCATATCACTAACTATTCCTATAGTCTTCTAGTCCACCATCCATTGTTCATTAGTTTCAGAATCTTGTTTATTGGTAATAGCCCTCATTTTCACATTGATATCTTTAGTTCCATGAAAGAGACATTTAAACATCATGCAGTTATCAACAGTCACATCATGAGCTACAGCCAATATATCATTCATATTCTCCCTTTCTATGTTGAGGAAAGGGGAATTGGCATTGAGCTCTTTCAGGAAGGGAGGTATACCACTTCAGCTCGAAACTTGGTCAGATTTATCTGGGAGAGACTAATAAGATGGGAGGGAATCAAAATGTGAGGTGGACAGGGAATGATCTGCCACATTAAGCTTGGTGGCCACTATTCAAAGAAGACCTAGAATCAGAGTCTGAACCTTCTGAATCCATGTTTCATTCTTATTCCTCTAAGGACAAGTTGAAATGGTCCCCTTCCTCAAAATCACTAAAAACTTTATGTACCCTAGCCGAGGGGGAGGGAAATTTTTTGATGTGTTCATGAATGAGAAAAAGAAGAACACCATGTAAAACATCGGAATTATTTTTTATGTGGTCCTTTATGGTTGCATTAATTCAAGCCATAAGAATGAACCATGTTCCTTCCCAAAGATGTTTTATATTAAAACAAACATCAACTCTTATGATGAATATCCCCCAATTAAGTTAGCTAGAAGTGTCATAGGGTGACGACTAACATGAAGGGTGAGAAGAGTGCTAAGGAATTAATTTCTCACCAAGGAAAAGAGTAATATCAGTGGAAAGATTTATTTGACCCTTATCATATTGTTCTTAAATTCATTAAATGTTTTAAATTTTCCAAGAAAATGGCAATAGCTACAATGAAAAAATGTATGCTTACTAACTTCTTCATTCTTATTGCTGAACTTTACAAAAGGAAAAATGAAATTCTTATCATACATGAATTTTCAAAATATTCTAGTTGTGAATCTTTTTTTTATCATCAATAGGATTAGGCCTTGTCTCTTGTGATTTAGGACAAGGATTGTTAGAAGAAGAATGAGTGTCATCTATTATTTTAACTATGCCTCTGTCAATGAGTCCTTGCATTTCATTAATCATTGGTAGTATGATCATTAGTTTTGTGATATGAGCCAAAAGGAGGTTTTGAAGAAGAAGCACTTTTAGCTAAATGATAAGTTTGTTATCTTGCAAGATGATCTTTGAAGTCTTGAATATTAAGGAGATCATCCATAGGAGAATTATGATAATGTCCTAGGATTTCTATGTTATCTTATGTAGGAGGATTAATAGCGACTCTAATTCCTTGTTCAAATTTTCCAAGTTCTCATTCTTTAAAACCTTGATTTGATATCATGTTAAAGTCACTCCTGTAAGAATATTTTTATTGGAAAGGATGATGAACATTATAATAAATTTATTTTGAATTCTTGGTGTAAGTGTGTTTAGAAGAAACAAATGGACAAGTAGATGAAGGAATATCTTGTGGAGGGTGATTTAACTTTATATCATCATGCATATCCTCTTTGGTAGATTGGGTAGGAAGATCCTTATCTTCTAAGGCCTCATATTTTCTTAATGTTATTTTGGGATATAGATTATGAATAAAATGCATAAAATCATCTTATTTACAAATATTTTGATGACTAAGATAGGCTCTATGATAATAAGGAGGATCTAGAGAGATTGGAACACCAATATTTTGATCTTACCCCCCTTGTGCTAGGGTATGTGTATGAGAAGAAGATGGTGTCATGTTTATCTTCAATGCTTCCTCTCAAATAGAAAGATCATTGATAGGATTATAATATTATTCTTCATTCACATTAGATACCTTAGGAGAGGTACAAGTATTAGGTTTTCCATTACCATCGCTAGGATTTGATATCTAACTGATTGAAAGGAAGAAATTTGGAAATTCAAAAAATGCAATATACGAAAATTCTATGGATGAAAAGAAGCAATGTGAAGTCAAAGAAACCATTATCCAACACATGATTATGATAAATATAAATTAAAAAAAAGAAATAATATGTGAAATAGAAAATAAATCATATCTATAAAGTGTGATTATTAATATTTAAAATCAGATGTGAAAATTAATTTGACAAATAAAGCAACCCACAAACCAAATTAACCAAAATAAATTACAAGTTTAATTCATAAATTTATGTAACTTAATTAAAATAAAATATATGAATGTAAAAATGACAATTGAAATATTTTTAAATTAGATCTGAAACAATTAATCCAAATTAGAAAACTCACAAGCTCAATTTTAAAATTAAAAATTAGGGTTGTTTTTGAAATTAACCTCTAAATTTTTTAAATTCAATTGGAAAATAAACTTGTAAATGTAAATTTTAATTTTAAACTGCATAAAAATTAGAGAACATAAATCAAAATTTAGGGTGTAAGGACTTGGGTTCACCAAAATGAAATGGTGAGAAATTAGGGTTTCCACCACAAGAAGGAAGGAAACACTAATTTTATGACTTGGGGACCATTACATTAGGGAAATACAAGAATTAGATAGATCTGAACCTATTTGGTCTAAATGTTGATCTAATTCTAGGCGAGGTGTGTGTGTTCTTGTCCTTGAGTTGAATTGATTTCTTGAAGATGTTGAAATTAGGGTAAATGGCTGAAAGTCAATATGTGCGAATAGTCAACTACAGTCATCGAATTTAGACATGAACTAGGATCTAAGGATTGTAAGATGATTCAGACCTATTCCCAAACGGAGCTCTTGATTTTTCAGGACTGGTTTGATGGTCTCTCTAGTCCTATGAACCTTTTGTACTCCGATGGAGGAATGATTCATCTCTATAAATAAAGCTTATCCTCAAGATAACAACTCTATACCTTCTTCCTACACATAGAAAGAAGGAGAAATAGGTTGGAAATAGGGGTTTTCCTAAGTCAAACCTTGCTTTAGGAATTAAAATTGAATGAATTATTGCAAAAACTAAAATAAAATAAAGGAAAGATATACCTTTGATATGAAATGACTGATAATTATGCTTTTCTTATTGAATGTAATCATAGATGTTGTATGAAGTGGCATGAACATGACAAAACCCTAATTACACACAAATTCTTGCATATGAATGTTGTAATTTTCTCCACAATAGTTGAATGAATAATATGCAGCCTTTAAGACCTCTGGAAATGCTTGATAATGAACACTTCAATGCTTGAATTCTTGATTTCTTGATTGAAATTCCTCAGATAAAATTAGGTTAATCAAATGTCTTTATATATGAGAATCTAGGTAATTTTACTGATTACACCAATCTCTAAGGGTCATACTGAGACATCATTTTATTTTCCCATAGGAGAAGTAGGTCTCACCTCCTCCTTGAAAATTGGGCCCCATAGTGGAGGACTATGGTTCTATTCACTCTAGTACATGACCAAAGTACTAGCACCGTGGTCCTCCTCAAGTAGTGACCAAATATTGGGCCAAGGGAGGAGGACACCTCTTCGAGGAATTACTTGGTAGGTGTTTGAAGCATAAAACTTGCAGTTAAGGCAGTAAACAGACCCAAATAGGAGGTGAGGGAGAGACATTCTAAATTAGGGGCACAAGCATGAGGTGTAATTTGGTTTGATGATAATTTACAATGCTACAATTAGATCCTACCCTCATTAACCCCATCAAAGAAGTGAAATAAAATATTTCTCCTTATCCACCTTCTAAGAATGTGGAGAGGTAGAATAAAAAGAAAAGGAACCTTATTTGGAATTTGATTCCTTGAACTTGGAATTAGACTAGTCCCCTATATGGTGTTAGAGGAGGTTTCTCCATTTCCTCCTAATGAAGAGGTCCCTATCCCTAATCATAGCCTTCCTACATTTAATTATAAGGTGTTGAAGCTGGAAGAAAGTATTGGGTAGTAGGACATGGATATTAAATGACTCTTCTCATAATTCAATGTGTCTATTAGAAATATTAATAAACTTGAGTCTATGGGTGAAGTGGGAGCTGGGGTGAATAAATGGGCCTGATAGAGGAAAAGGAAGAATGGGTCATGGACGTTACTAGTAATATGGTTGGGAAATTTGAGAAATATGATAAAATTGAGGGGATGCTAAATGACCTTAGTGAAAAGGTGTCTGAAAGGAATGAGAATAAGGTAGCGATGGAGCTAGACGAAACCCAAGAGAACCTGAAGTGAAAAGTTAAGGATATATCCAAGTTGAGTGAAGAGATGGCCATGAAAAATTAAACTTCCTTAAAATTTATTTGGGAGGAAATTTAACATAGGAAAGCATAGCATAAGAGACATGAAATGTCTCCCTCTACTATGATGGAGCCCCCTTCCTCTATGGTTGAAGAAACTACAGATTATTTACCCTGACCTCTATTAAAAGTTATACAAATACAATTTCTTTCTCTAATAAAGTTATAGGTCTATGTAAATATTGGCAAGAGGGTAATGTCTATGCCTAGTAGACCATACCATTTCATCTTTGGTGTTTGGCTAGTTAGTTTGTGGTCTTGTTTTGCTAGTTGGTCTCTAGTCTTGGTATATTTGTTGGTGGTTCCTCACTATTTTTGGTTTTTCTTGTCTTTATATGTGTGTGGATTCCTCATGTGCCCTAGGTGAATGTTTTTAGTGGTTATGTAATGGTTTAGGGCTATCCTACCTTTAATTAATTAGAACTATTATAAAAATAAGAAAAACAATAAGCTTAATTATTATTATTATAGATGTAGGAACAAAGACTAATTTATATTAGAAGTTAAGTTATTGTTTATAATGTCAAATTAAGATATAGAGTCAACCCATAAATTAATTGATATAAATTAAAACACTTATGGATTTATAAGGCTTGAACACTCCTAAATTATGGCATCAATATATAAACATCATGGGTCATTATTATGATGCATGATTGAAAGGAACTTTTTGACAATAGGTTTGAACTATTGTACTAATTTAAGTGTAACGAGAAGAAAAATAAATCGAGCTATATATTGTTAATAAACTTAGAATGGGCATTACAACCAAATCATTCACATAAGTACAATCAATAGCCCCCATAGGACAGAAAGAAAGAGATGATGTATTCCCTCATAATAAAGAAGCTCTAATCTTGAAGGTGAATGCTTGAAGATTAATGTCAATGATTACAAACACATTACTAGATGTGACCTGGTTAAGGGATTTCCCTCAGATCTATTAGGATCTTCACTTTGTTAGAAGTGACCTTGTTAAAGGATTTCAAACACTCAATCAGAATGTCACCTTGTTAGAGGGTTTACATATAAGACTGTTAAGTCCACTCAGTTAAGAGATTTTCTGTCACTTTCACAAAATAACAGTAATAAAAATCTATTTGCAACTTCACATCTAATATGCTAAAGCAGATTCCTATTTGTTCAATACAATCTAGACATAGAACTAATCTTGTCTATCTGTTGGGCTTCTATACTCTATTTTTCTAACAGGTCTTCGAGCTTCTGTGCTCGGTAATCACTATGTAGCATCCCTGTGCATACACTTTCCCGCATACATTGTTTATCAATAGTTTCCTATTTATAAACAATTAGGTAACTACTTAATCTCCTTGATCACATTTCCCATGATCAATCATAGCCATTAGATCTTCAATCTTGTCCAGGTTCAATGCATCTTCCGATTTGAGAATGTTTTACCACACCTTGGAACTTGCATAATAGTCTTGGAACTTGTGCCAGGGTATTGTGGTTCAATTTGAGTTGTAGATCTTCATGCCAACTTTTCATTGCCTTAGACTCATTAACAAACTTCTTCCACGGCTTACCAATCATTTGATCCACTCTAGCTCATCAGCTTCCTTCATTAAATACTGCATGTAAATATTTAATGCATTCTATTATAGCTCGGTTACAACTCAGTGAATACTAAACTCTACTCAGTAGACATTCTGTCTTCATTAACCGATAGCAATAACCTTAGGGTTTACCGACTAGGTTCCTTAGGGCTTACAGACTAGGTTCTTTGCTTGATAACATAGTATAGTATTAACGTTTAAAATTTACAACATATGTATGATGTTAAAACAATCTAAAAACATCATGATCTCATCATTGTCTGACTCGATAGTAGTTGCCAATTGAATACCTTATTCATCATATTCTTTCCTGTGTCTTTTACCGACATCTTTATAATCTTCATATCATACTTCTCAAGATATGGCAACATCATACTGAATTAGAAAATCAATTTCTTGACATCAATGACAAAATAATAATATCAAGATAGTAAAACATCTTTAATTAGTTATATCCATAATCATCAACAACCTTCTCAATATCATTAAGAAATGCCAACAATCTTTCATTATCTGTTATAATGCAATATTGCCAACAATCTCCCCCTTTTTCATTGATGGCAAAACTAATTGATTTGACCTTAATAGATTCGGATTGCTATGATTCTGAAATGCTGAAATACTCTCCCCCATGCATTAGACTTCTCCTCATTTCTTCATTCTTCTTCCCTAACTGTAGTCTGTTCAGTTTTATCTTAGCCTTCTCCCCTGATAGGTCTTCTTCCCTATATTGGTCTTCTCCCCCTTTGACAACAATGCCAAAAAGAACTTAAAACATAATTTTTTTTCTGTAAGAAGTGATTTTCCTACTGTTGTGTATCAACTAAGTCTTGGTCAGAGCATTTGTCTTCAATTCCTTTTCCCTGTAATATTTCCTGTACACTTTTAGAAAACATCCCAAATTGTATAACTCAGCATCAACTCCCAAAAGATATTCAATAGAGTCATTGGATTGATGCTTTCACTGAACTTGGTTAGTGAGTAGAAGATAGGGGTAAGACCCCTTACTTACTTCTTAGATATTCAAAAGTGTCCTTTGGTAGTGGCTTGGTGAAGATATCTGCTATTTTCTCCTTTGTGCTAACATATTCCAACACTACTTTCTTCTCTTGAGCTTCTTCTCTAAGATAATGATATTTGATAGATATGTGCTTTTTCTTAGAGTGCATAATAGGATTCTTTGAAATATTAATGGCACTAGTATTGTCATATAATATAGTTACTGGCTCAGTAACTTTCTCATTTATACCTTCCAACAGTTGTTTGATCCATGCAATGTTGGTACAATTTAATGCTGCAGCAACATATTCAACTTCTGTTGTTGACTGTGAAACACATCCTTGTTTCTTGCCAAGCCAACTCACTTGTCTTTCTCTTAAAAAGAAAGCTCCTCCACTTGTGCTTTTTCTATCATCAATGTTGCTTGCCCAATCAGCATCAGTATAAACTTTTAAATCAAAATCATTTCCTTTCTAATATACTAAGCCATAATCCTCTGTGCCTTTCAAGTATCTAAAAATTCTTTTGATTGCTATCATGTGTGTTTCCTTAGGATATGCAGAGAATCTTGCACCTATACCTACTGCATGTGCTATGTCTGGTCTGCTGTGAGAAACATATTGTAGTTTTCCAATCATGAATCAGTAAAGTGTCTCATCAATAGATGAAAATTCATCATCCTTTGATAATTTACAGTTGGTAGTCATAGGAGTACTTACTGGTTTTGAATCCTCCATTCCAAATTTCTTCAAGATTTCCTTTATGTACTTGGATTGAGTAATGAAAATCTCATTTTTCATTTACAGCATCTGTAAACCTATAAAATACTTTATCTCACCGATTAATGACATCCCAAATTCTTTGCTCATTTCATTTCCAAAGTTCTTGCATAAAGAGTCATTTCCACAAAATATAATATCATCAACAAATATGGCTGAGATCAGTATTCCATTTTCATCATTTTTCATGTACATGTTATTGTTCTCACTTGTCCTTATAAAACCAATCTTAATCAAATAAGAGTGCAATCTTTCATACAATGCTCTTGGTGCTTGTTTCAAACCATATAAAGCTTTGTTCAATTTACATACCTGATCTTTATTATTGTCTTAAACAAATCATTCAAGTTGTTCAATGAAAACTTCTTCTTCTAATATTCCATTCAAAAATGCATATTTGACATCCATTTGATATACCTTGAAGTTCTTGAAAGTAGCATAGGCCAAAAATGTTCTTACTCCTTCAATTCTAGCAATAGGTGCAAAAGTTTCACCATAATCAATTCCTTATTCTTGAGCATAACCTTTGCAAACTAGTCTTGCTTTGTTTCGAATGACTTCTCCTATTTCATTTAGCTTGTTTCTGAAAATCCACTTTGTACATTTTTGTTCTTCGGTCTTGGGATTAGTGTCCATGTGTCATTCTTCTTGATTTGATCAATCACTTCTGTCATAGCATTTATCCAATCTTCACTGTTAAATGCCTCTTTCACTATTCTCGGTTCAAATTCAGATATCAAACATGTGTTCTGTCTCAGTTTGTTCCTTGTCATCACTGGATCATCCTTATCTCCTATAATCTGACTTAGTGCATGATGTCTTCTGACATACTTGGCTAATATAGGCTCGGTAGGCTTTTTATGATCTTCTTCATCACTCGATAACTAGATATTCTCTTCATTTTCTTCAACAATTTTCTCAGTAGGACTTCTCGGTTGAACATAGACAAATTCATCATAGTCTTCTGGTTCCTTGGAATTTCCTTCATCATTTCTTTCTGCAAATTCATCAATTTTCACATTTGCACTTTCTACTATTTTGTTAGATGATTTGATCAGACATTTAAATGCTTTGCTTTTGGAAGAATAACCTATAAATGTTCCTTCTTCACTTTTCTTATCAAACTTGCCATTTCTATCATCTTTATGAACATAGCATCTACTTCCAAAAATTTTAAAATAACTAACATTAGGTTTCTTATCATACCAGATTTCATATGGTGTCTTCAAAGAACCTTTCTTCAATTGAACTTGGTTCAAGGTGTAAACAGCTGTGCTTATTGCTTCTCTCCAAAATGTTTGTGGCGCCTTCTTTTCAATCATCAGTGTTCTAGCACAATCCACAATAGATCTATTTCTTCTCTCAACTATTCCATTCTACTATGGAGTTCTTGGTGTAGAGACTTGTCTTTTAATACCATGATCATTGCAGAATAAGTTGAATTCATCAGATGTGAACTCTCCTCCTCTATCTAATCTAAGACATTTTAGTTGTCTTCCTGTTTCATTTTCAACTCTTTCCTTGTACCATTTAAACATTTGAAAAGCTTCTGATTTTTCCTTTAAAAACATTACTGACATCATCCTTAAATAGTCATCCACAAATAATATGAAATACTTATCACCATAATAACTTTGAACTTTCATAGGACCACAAAGATCAGTGTGCACTAGATCTAAAATTCCCTTAGAAGTGTAAGACTTACTTGTAAAGATTGATCTTGTCATCTTACCTATCTGGCATCCTTGGCACATAGCATTCTTAGGTTTTTCAAGACTCAGTAGACCTCTTACTCTATGCTTCTTACTTATTTTGATCAGATTATCAAAATTTACATGAAAAAACCTTTTATGCCATAACTAGGTATCATCAATCTTTGCATGCAAACACTTATTCCTAGTTGAGTCAAGGTGAAATGTATTACCTTTTGTTTGTGTCCTGGTAGTAGCTAACTTTCCATTCTTGTCATGAACTTTGACAATTCGTTTCTGAAATTCTATTTGGTAACCTATGTTGTTTAGTTGTGCTACACTCAACAAATTGTATTTCAAACCTTCAACTCAATAAACATCATTGCATCTTTCATTATCAAGAAGTGTTATAGATCCTTTACCTCTTACTGGACATGGTGCATCATTACCAAATCTAACATAGCCTCCATCATAATCTGCTAACATAACAGACTTGTGTTTATCTCCTGTCATATGATGTGAGCATCCACTATCTATAATCCAAGAATCATTAGTGTTTATGTGAGATATTAGGGCTTTTTCTTCATACCTTTCTTCATCTGATCCATCCTTGATAGCCACATAAACTACTTCCTCTGTATTAGTCTCATTGGATTTATCATCATTATATTCCTCATCAACTATTAAGCATGTCTTTCTATCTCTTCTTCTGAAGTCTCGGTGTCCTTTGTAATGATTATCTTTCTGTCTGTCATCTCGATAATCTCTCTTTTCATTAAAATCTTTGTCAGGACAGTTAGAAGCCATATGTCCTATCTTATCACAATTGAAAAATTTCAAAGGTAGTTTTCCTTTATACTTACCTTTGCCTCTCAGTAACCTTTTGGCTAATAGTGCTTCAAACTCTTCTTGCTTTCTGATTTCCTCATATTGTTTGTGAACTTCTTCCATGTTCTTCCAAAATCTTTCAATTGCTCCACTGTGATCTCCTTCAGAGTACTTATATTTTCTTTCACTGTAATCTTTAAATTCATCAAGATGAAAAGAACTAAATGCAGATTCAACTTTATTTACCGAAGATCCACTATTATCAAAATTACTTAACTCAAATGCATGTAGCTTACCAATAGTAACATCCAAAGAAACTAGCATATTAGGTACAGACCTCAATTCATTGATAGCAGAAACTCAGATTGCATAAGCTGGTAGAAGGGTTCTCAACAACTTACTTGTTATATCCTTTTCTTCAATAGTTCCACCTGCTCCTTTGATTTGATTGATAATCTCCTTTAGTCTTTTATTGTACTGAGTTATGTTCTCACCTTCATTCATCCTCATGGATTCAATTTGTCCTCTTAGACTGTCTACTTTTTCTCTTTGAACATGTTCATCTCCTCCATATACTGATATGAGCTTATCCCATATTGCCTTTGCATCATTGCAGCCTTCTAGATCATTAAACTTTGAATCAGTCAATGTAGATGTTATTTCAATCATTGCTTGAATATGTTCTTGCTTAGCCTTTATCTCTTCCATAATCAATGGATAGGCTCTTAGTGTAACAAAATCATTCTCCAGATAGTATACAACGTATTCTCCAACTCTTGATAGATGTAGATTCATCCTTTTCTGCCATGTAGAGAAACTTGACTTGTTCAGCTTCGGTGCATCCCTCTTATACATCTTTAGATCTTTAACTCAATTGCCTTTAAACTTTCCTTCCGGAGTCCAAAGCTCTGATACCAATTGATAGTTCTGATACTTAATATAAGTATAGATCCAATAGACAACAAGATGAGAGGGGGGGGGTGAATCATACAAACTTAATCATCCATAAAAACATCAGATTCAACCTCAGTAACATATATCAGTAATATAACCAAAACTGTTAAACATGCAAACTCAAAAGCGTATGAACAATATAAACCTCATAACAACAAATTTAATGTGGAAACCCAAATAGGGAAAAACCACTGTGGGATTTTGGACCCACTAAGAAATATACTCTTCTAGAGTATGCTTGGTTAAAAGCAAATCCTGTTAAAGATTACAAACACATTGCTAGATGTGACCCGGTTAAGGGATTTTCCTCAGATTTGTTAGGATCTTCACTTTGTTAGAAGTGACCTTGTTAAAGGATTTCAAACACTCCATCAAAATGTCACCTTGTTAGAGGGTTTACATATAAGACTGTTAAGTCAACTCGGTTAAGAGATTTTCTATCACTTTCACAAAATAATAGTAATAAAAATCTATCTGCAACTTCACATCTAATATGCTAAAGCAGATTCCTATTTGTTCAATACAATCTAGACATAGAACTAATCTTGTCTATCTGCTAGGCTTCTATACTCTGTTATTCTAATAGGTCTTCAAGCTTCTGTGCTTGGTAATCACTATGTAGCATCCCTGTGCATACACTTGCCCACATACATTGTTTATCAATAGTTTCCTATTTATAAACAATTAGGTAACTGCTTAATCTCCTTGATCA
This sequence comes from Cryptomeria japonica, assembly GCF_030272615.1. Lineage (NCBI taxonomy): Eukaryota > Viridiplantae > Streptophyta > Pinopsida > Cupressales > Cupressaceae > Cryptomeria > Cryptomeria japonica. The sequence continues at coordinate 511,415,238 of NC_081415.1, read as the reverse complement.
CATTTCCCATGATCAATCATAGCCATTAGATCTTCAATCTTGTCTAGGTTCAATGCATCTTCTGATCTGAAAATGTTTTACCCCACCTTGGAACTTGCATAATAGTCTTGGAACTTGTGCCAAGGTATTGTGGTTCAATGTGAGCTGTAGATCTTCATACTGACTTTTCATTGCCTTAGATTCGTTAACAAACTTCTTCCACGGCTTACCAATCATTTGATCCACTCCAGCTCATCAGCTTCCTTCATTAAATATTGGATGTAAATATTTAATGCATTCTATTATAGCTCGGTTACAACTCGGTAACAACTCCGTGAATACTAAACTCTACTCTGTAGGCATTCCGCCTTCATTAACCGATAGCGATAACCTTAGGGTTTACCGACTAGGTTCCTTAGGGTTTACGGACAAGGTTCTTTTCTTGATAACATAGTATAGTATTAACCTTTAAAATTTACAACATATGTATGATGTTAAAACAATCTAGAAACATCATGATCTCATCATTGTCTGACTCGGTAGTAGTTGCCCATTGAATACCTTATTCATCATATTCTTTCCTATGTCTTTTACCGATATCTTTATAATCTTCATATCATACTTCTCAAGATATGGCAACATCATACTGAATTTGAAAATCAATTTCTTGACATCAATGATAAAATAATAATATCAAGATAGTAAAACATCTTTAATCAGTTATATCCATAATCATCAACAACCTTCTCAATATCCTTAAGAAATGCCAACAATCTTTCATTGTTTTTTATAATGCAATATTGCCAATAGGATATCCCCCTCAACTTTGACTAGTTGGAGCCTGATAATAGTAAAAGTGATATGGTCTAGATATTGACCTGCTTCTAGCTAACTCCACCTCTAATGAGGAGAAGTGATTTTGTTGGGTGATTAGTGAAATACTCATCATCAAACAAGGAATAAATGATATTATTAATACCTTCACTAAGACCCCAATACCTAATAAAAATGATAAGCTAATTAAAATTACCTTGAATCTAATTGAAGATGTTAAAGTATGAAAATAGATCACAAATCCAAAATTGCTAGTTTGGAGAAAGAATTGCAAGACTTTAAGGGAAGTCTTAGGAATTTGGTTGAGAATGAATAATAGTGTTCAAGGCCTTAAAAACATGAATGAGAAAATTACAATTGATAAAGCTCATCCAATCAATAGTATTTCAATAACTGCTACTAAATCTAAAAGGAAAACCCTGGATACTAATCCACAGGGATAAGAGGTGTGGGTTTCTACAAGCTCATCTACTAGGACTAGGAGCAGGAATCAAGAGAAAAGTACCATGAGGATAATCATGGAGGAGCCGAAAGACATGAATAAGAATTTTATTGAGAAAAATTTTGAGCTCTTAGAATCTTTTGTTTAGCTTTATGTTGGTTTGCTCAAGGCTTTATTGTTGTTTTTTAGTTGGGCTATGTGGGGTTTTTCCCCCTTTTTTTTGTTGTTGTTTGGATGTTGGTTCTGGACTTTCTCGTTGTTATTTTTCTTTATTTGTACTTGGATTTGTGTTTCGAGTCTCTGTAAAACTCATTTTATCTTAACTAAAAACTATGAAGATACCTAATAAACAACCTCAAGAGGTACTAAGGAAGATCAAATGATAGGAATGTTGAGGTTTCTATTAAATAAAAATAGAATATCTGGGGTCATGTCCCCAATGTATATAGTTGTGTGATATAATAGATAATCATGTAATATTCAGAAATTACTCATCCAATAATGCTAAAATAGGAAGGGAAAAAAGATCATGCTAAATTAAATAGATCTCTAAAGAAAAAAGAAATTCTAGAGGACGATCCTCAACACAAATAATAGGAACCAAGGTGGACTATGGAAGCACTCATAGGTTCAAGCAACCAAACCTCAAAAAAATTTGAACTGTAGATGCATGAAAGTTAGGAGTAGTCAATGGAACTATATGTTTTGTGCGACAAAAATGGGAGAAATCATGTAATTGAGATGCATGATCAACATTATAACTACAATAAGCTCTCTAATATGTATATCTCTTATGAAATTGAATCACAGAAGAACTCAACTATCTTGCCTATCCTGCTATGATTATTCAAGTAGAAGGAAAGAATGTTGGAAAATAATGAAGGGACACAAAGGACATCAATGAAAGTGGCATCATCAATAATATAAATTGTTTAACACTCACGTAAGTGTTATTACCCATCAAAATGTGTGGAAAAGTATGATGCTTTAAAGGAGAGTACATATCTATGGATGATGCCACATTATGAGAGGCTCTTGATTAATAAATCTACCTACTGGACTAAAGATATGTAAATGCAAATGGAGTATCTCCTTTCATGTTATCTTCACGATATACCATATAAGCTAACCAAAAATATGTAGGTATTGAAGTGGAAGAATAAGATGTACTACATGAAGGTGATTGAATATTATTTTTATGGATAAGATATTTCAAGTCATACATCTACTTTACATAACAATGATGCTTATCATTTCATGATTTAGTGCAATATGTACAATTAGACTTGTTCTTCTTACATGATGACGTCCTTGGAGAATATGAAGAATATGATGAATCTTATACATGGGAGTTAAAATGGTTTATTTGAATATTAATTTCAATTCTTCTACTTACAGGTTATTGATAAACCAACACCTATGATTTCAAACTATAAAGTGAATCAAATTGTTCCAACTTGTCTTTTACTCATGCTAGTGTCTATACACCTCACACAAAGGCATAATTAAGGTGGTATCTAAAGAAACTATAGTAGAATAAAATGTGAAAGAAAATACATTAAAGGAGCCCCAAAGATTAAATAGGATTAAAAAGATGTACTCATTGTCAATCTTGTATTTACCACAAACCTATAAAAGGGATTAGTTTGATTCAAAATTTTCTCAAAACAATCCTCAATGAAGAAGAATAAATTAGGTATCAAATATGTCAATTTTCATGCAATTTAAAGTGCATGGAACTCATGAATACCCCCAAAATTTCCTAAAATTTGAGCCACATAGCTTAAGGAGTATCATTAGGATGAAGATGAAATAAGAGACTATGCAAAACATGCATGCCAATCAAAATATTTTTTTTATCCATTTGGCCGTTATGGTGAAGGATCTCAAAATGATGGGTGAAGTTTGGTTGGTTCTCATCTAAATAGGATCATAAACCTTGAGACTAAATCAATCTAGTCACCTTGGACTTCTAGCTATAATAGTTACAAGGTGTAGGTTTCTCAATAGAGAATTACACCACTATAATTAGTTTTTAGATTAGGCAAGGGATAGGATGATGTGAAGATATAAAAATTGAATATGCTACCCCTCATAACAACGAAAACTAACCTTTTTTCAGCTTTTAGAGCTGATAAATGACAAAAAATGAGGAAATTACTAAATCTAAGATCTATGAGTACTTGTTATAAAATGTCAAAAAAAGATGGTAGATAAAGGTAGATCACAAAACTAGCTCTCCAATGCTTAGTCATTTATGAAAAATAGTCTATATGTGTAAGATATGACCCAAAAGTGTAGACCTAAACATCTACCTTCAAATTCGTATAGAAAGAAAATGAAGCAAGATCTAAAAAAACCGTATCACTACTAGATCATTCTTGGAGTCAACTTTTTGACAATATCTCATTTTCCTTATTTTGACATTGTATGTAAAAGTTATGAAAAAAAGAAAAGTAAGCTAAATTTAACTAGTCAATAATCAATAAACATGACCTTTTGATATGATTTCTATGAAACTTACACATTACATGCAAATTTGCTAGATACCCAGATGGTTTTTTGAGGCTATGGACAAAAATTTAAAACTTTAATTTTCTCAAAATTGTGTAGAAAATTTTTATGTTTGAAACCTTTTTTTTCTTTTTATCTGGTTAATTTTATAAAAAAAGTCACAATATTCGATGAATCTTGAGAAATTGGGAGAAAACTGTAAAGGCAAGGCCATATGGATATGTGAGCACACAATCATGACATGTTGCTCAATGAGAAACAAGGGTAGTTAATAATAGGTAGGGGTAGGTAGGAGAAATAATATAATATTCCACAAGAGGTGGATCACCCTCTGAATGTGGAATGTAACAACAAGGTAAGACCACAAAAGGTGGAAACTCTCCTACATACAACATCACAATGGCCACACTTCCCAAAGTGTCTCATATCCAAACTACTATGAAATGCATTATCCTAAGTAAACTTAAGTAAGGTATAATTATATCCTATATAAATAAATGATTACACCAACACCCCTAGCCCCTTAAGTGAAACTTAGGGGTATGAACTTAAGATAACAATGCAAGATGGGTCTCGACTATGAAGCCATGCTAAGTACCCATGTACAAATGAAAATGTATAGAAACCAATGAAATCTCTCACGAATGGAGAAAGAGAGAGAAACCCAATGAGAAAAAACTCTCCCCCAAAACAAACATGAAAACTATACTAAAGAACTCTCAAAGAAGTATGTGAAGGACAAAACCACATGTGAGGAAAAATTCCCCCCCATAAGAGAGAAGAAAAGAGACTAAGTAGCCCCCTCTTAATGTAGAATTTACACCATTGGTAGAATCTCAAAAATGAATGAAGAAACTACTCCATGATCATCGAATAACGTTTCTCCTTTTGGGAAGAAACAAAAAAAAGGTATATCTATGAAGTCTCCTTAATCATGAAGGGAAGTTGTATAGGAAAAAAAACTCATGATGAATGAAGTCTTTGAAAATGGTACAAGTGTCCCCATGTCGATGTTGAAAGTTATCCCCTCAAAAGGTGGTGTAATGATCCACACTTCTAAAAAAAGGCACTCCAATATCTAGTGGAGATGAATATAGACCAAGATCAAAAGACTCACATCTCCTTTAAGGATAAAGAGACCTCCTCCAAGTGTTGTACATAAGAATCTACAATCATGTCAACCTTGAAAGAATGATCATCTAGAAAATGAACAAGAGGGACAAAGTGTTCCCTTGCAACAAATGAAGAAGGATCATCTTCATCAAGTAGAATATGAATATCATCAATGATGTCTCCCGAATCTGCAATGTAGGACTCCACAAAGAAACCTGCAATGTCTATCAAGTAGTCATCCTAATGAATTGAAGCTAGAAGACAAGGAATATCCTGCTGCACTGAATCACAAGAAGGCATAAATGTAGCATCAAGTGCAATAGGTGATGTGATATCAAGAGAAGGAGATGAAATGCTAGTCTCATGAATGGCTTCACATGTGAAAATCCCCAAGTTCAAGTAACCAAAATTCTCCTCAATATTTGAATCATCATGTGAAGATTCAACATCATCAAAAACACCAAATTGTGATAAAGAGTACAACCAAGATGCATGTTGCACCACCTCTCTAGCAATAATATCTCTAGTCTCCAAGACTCTAATGATAACCGAATCAAGTGTTAACTCCACAGTTTTCCTTGTTTCCCCATGAGTGATTTGATAGATGGAAAGAAGATTGTTTATCAAATGGGATACACACAACACATCATTGAAGGAGTTATCCCCAATGGCAAAAAATCATTTCCCAATAATATCCATGTATGCATGATTTCCCATAAAAAAATATGGCATGGTGAAAGGCTCAAATGAAGAGAACATAGACTATGAAGATGCCATATGATGAGAAGCCCTTGAATCTAGAAGTCATATATCTGAATAATAAATTGTAGTAGTACAAAGAGCTTTTCCCTTACCTTTTGATTATGAGAAAGGAGAAGGAGATGGATCCTTCTTCTTATAATCGGATGGTAAATCAAGGATGTTCTTCTTGAGGATGCTAGTCAACTCATTAATTTCCTTAGTGTGACAACATTGCTCATCATAACCACTTTGCTTGAAATAAGAACAAAACATCTCCTTACATGATTTTCCCTTAGGTGATGAAGTAGAATCCTTTTGTTGTGGAGAGGAAGATTGTGCTCCATCTTGTTGTGTCTTCTGCTTGAACTTCTTTTGCTTCTTGTTGGAATTATTTCCTTGATTCTCTTGATTATCTTTATTAGCCACCAAAGATTGTGACTTTGAATATTTATGAATCTCCATGCTCAACAACTTAGATTGCTCCAACATCAATATTTCTATGAATGCATCAAACATAGGCATAGTGAAAGAACTATCCACTATCAAGTGATGGTTTGGAATTTAGAAACAAATGTTGCATACTTTGATGGAAGCTTTCCCAATAGGTTGTATACCAACTGCACATCCTTCTTATGCCAAAATCCTTTAGTTGTGCTCTTAGCTCATTTCCCTTGGTAACATAATCTTGGATTGTATCAAAGTTCTTTCGATCCAACATGGTGAGATCATTATCAAGTTGATACCCTCTAATCTCATCAATTTGACCATACAATTTTCTCAAGACATCTCATGCTTAACTATTTTACACTTGTCAATGTGAAAGATGAGATCCTTTGATATGTATTTCCTCAATGTGCTAATAGCCATGATATTTTTAGTGATCCAATCCATTTGTGTATTAGGTTCAGCTTTAGGATTATCTGGTGCAATTAAAGTTCCATTAATATACTAAGTTAATCATTTCTCCAATAGCTTACTCCATACATCAATTTTCCATGAGGCATAGTTATGTGGAGTTAAAAGTGTAAATTTAAGAGAACCCACAACAACAAAATGAAAGAGAACTAAGAAAAGAGAGGCACAATCACACAAGACATCCCCCCAAATTCACTCAATTAAAGACCCCCCCCAAAAAAAAAAAAAATTAAAAAAAATGATGATTTGGTATTTTATACTTAGTGTGTGTACAATGGGCCACTTGCAAAGAACGGAAAAGAGGACCTCTAATTTTGACATTCCAAATACCTTAAATAAACTATAAGAGACTTAAAAAAAAAAATGAGATCCAAGCAAAATATAAGTACCAAATAAGCCAAAAATGACCAAATACTGGAAGTAAAATTTCTACTTAAGATTGTACAAAAAAATAGGACCACATGAAAGTAGACAAAAAATTATGTAGTTTCAAAAAAAAATGACACTTGAAAAGGAGGTTATACGACCCAAAATGAAACATCTGAAGTTGCAAAAATGAGTATTACTCATCTATAGTGGTGAAAATATGCGTTTTTTTGAAAAAGCATGCATCGAAAATGAAAACCACCTTCACCACTATGAAGAGAATGAAATTATTCCCCAAATAAAAACAAATTGCATTGAAATATGAGTTTCTAAGCCCAAGATATCACCATTTGAAAATTGCTTCTCAAATTTAGAAGCTCAATGAACAGGGGCTAGCAAAGAGGAAAGTGGACCTATTCATTTCATTAGAGAATATACTGTAGCAATTGGAATATTCTAAGTTTTTTTTAATGCATTTTTAAGAATTTCAATACTTCAAAATCTCTTTCTTAAAAATACTTTTCTATTTAAAACAAAGTAAAATTTGTGTGGGCCATGTGGGACCTCACCCACACCCCATACTCCATAAAAGGTTGTAATATTATGGTACATGGATTATGAAAAGTTGTTCTTTGACTTCCTTTTTTTTAAAACAAGGTATGTTGGTACTTAAAAAGAATGTGAGTAAATTGTGGGTTGCATTTAACATAGAGTAAACAAAATCCAAGGACCAACAAAAATAAAGAAACCTCCACCTGAATATAATCAAGAAATGAGCCTATGGTGATCTCCACCCATTTCCATTACATTATCCGATCCAAAAACCGACATAGACATGCATCCACCAAGCAAACACACACAAGTTAATGAAGGAATCATGAGGCACAATCACAATGAATGGATCATTTGTCCTTCGATAACAAACATCACCAATATCAACTATTATCAAAGCATGCTCTGACTAAGAATAGTCCATGCAAACTAAAGAATGAAAAAGACCAGATTTATGCAGATCTCGTCCAAGAAGGATGTTGTTAGAACACCCTACATCTAGAATACAACTCGATCCATTGAACTTGCAAAGGCAATCTGCAACATAAGAAATTAAATCTCAAACTATGAAAGGAGTCGATAAGCTAAACCCTTCATCCAGTGTACCAAAATATAGGCATATTTATAGTCAAAACTCATGGAAATTGCCTTCTGGACTCAGTGGCAGGGTCAAAATCACCATAGCATGCCCCAAAATGTGTAGCTCCTTATATCCAAACAAAAGAATCCTTCAAAAGCTCTCCAAAAAGACTACTTAATGAAGCACCAATGGTTTTGATACCATGTAATAATTTGCTGAAAATAGCCAAGAACTAGAGTATATTGAATAGCACAAAAGAGAGACAAATATATTTGATGAGAATAAATTGTATTCTAATCAAGATACAAAATATTGATCAACTGAATCATGAAAAAAATATATAAAATGTAGATGAGCCTTCTTATAAAGACATGGCCATATGGATATGTGAGAACACAATCATGACATGTTTCTCAATGAGAAACAAGGGTAGGTAAGAATAGGTAGGGGTAGGTAGGAGAAATAATATAATATTCTAGGTAGATCACCCACTGAATGTGGAATGTAACAACAAGATAAAACCCCAAAAGGTATAAATTCTCCTACATGCATCATCCCAATGTGCACACTTCCCCAAGTATCTCATATCCAAAATACTATGAAATGCATTGTCCTAAGTCAAGTTAAGTAAGGTGTAATTATATCCTATATGAATAAATAATTACACCAACAAAAACCAAATGGATTTTTGTGGCTATGGTGAAAACTAGAAAATTACTTTTGTCCAGGATGAGTTCACTTTTCTCCACAAGGTTGAGATTCTCAAAATCTAGACAAGAACTTATCAAATCTAGAGTTTTGTTACCATTTTGGAATTATTTGTTCAACCCAACAAGCCCATGAATCACATGCAATAAAATCATCAGTCACAAATGGAAATCAAGCAAGATAGATGTTCTCAAAAACTTAATAATTATATTGATGCACAAAATATTTATGACTACAAAAGAATAAGGAGATACTTTATAGAAAGAAAATGAAAGCTAATATAAAATTAGGAAACTACAATAAGGTCAAAGAACTAAAGATTGTATTGATTAAGTGAGCTTAAACTAAAAAAGTATGCCTCCTAAATATAGAATGCACTAACAAACAATTCATGAGAGAAAGGAAAAGGTATAAAATTGGAAAGAAAGATTGAATAAGGTCATATTCCAACTTATTTATACTTATAATTTTTTAACTAGCTCAAAGTAAAATGGACCCACTATAAATTTATCATATCGAATATCAATAATGGGTCAAATAAAGATATAAAACACAAACAATGACAAATGGTACAAGAAAAAGTTACAACCCCAACATAAATCTTATGTCCATAACGTCAATTTTATCCATGTTTTTAATTAGGATAAACAGGTTTTGAGGGGATGAGAAACCCCATACAAAATGTTTTGAAGGAACCTGAAACCCTCAAATTTTTCATGGATTTGGAACCAACAAAGGGACACTACAGAAAGATAGATAAAAAATACATAGTAGACAAAGCTAAACCAACACCAACCAAACTACAAAGATAAGACAAAACAAACCATGCTAGTAGAAGCAATACATCTAAAACAGCTTATAGATCTCAAAGACATGAAAAAAAGGGTTTGTGTGGCCTCCTCAGCCAACAAGAAGGGTTTTCCCAAGCTCCCTTAACCAGTAACAAAATTATCAAGAAATCATCAGCAAAACTTGATCGTAACAAAAAATAAAGACTGGCCAAACTAAGCCCTTGAAAACTGCCAGCATCCGGCCTAGCCCTCAAAAAGAGGAAAATACATAGGGTTTTTCCATGCTCTCTCAACCTTGAGAGTGGGTTTTATAAGGCTCTCACTACCAGTAAGAATGAGTCTTATAAGGCTCCCACAACTAGCAATGGGTTTCTGAAAGAAACCCTTAACCTTGATTTTGAGAAAGAACAAAGAAATGTACAAGAAAACTTCCAAAATCCCCTCCTCAATAGGGGATAAGGGAGGTACACCATATAGAAGACCATTCTTTGCTCTCCAATAGTAAAGAAATAGGGCATCAACAACCCCATGCCAGTACTTTCCATCTTCGACAACAATGTCCATGGCATTCAAAATAACAACCAAGAGACTGAGCACCAGAATATCATTGGGAATCTCCACCTCAATTGGAGAAAAAAGAACAAATAGAACACAAAGGCTAGGGCTATCTCCCTTACAAACAAAAACTAGGGTATCAATAGTTAGACAATTCAAATAACTGGAAGACAACTGAGAGCGGGGGTGAATCAGTTGTTACAGATTGCCAGAATATTTAGCAATTAAAAATTTAATACCGGAATGCTTAAACCAAATATCGGAATAGAAATTAAACTGATTAAGTATAAACAATAATCAAAGAATAAATACCATCCATATGACACCAAGATTTATATGTGGAAAAATTAGTAAAGAGAAAAGCCATGGAGGGAAGCCTATCCACATACTTCTACAGTAAATATGTGAATTACAATTGAGGGGCCTACACTTGCAAGAAGGCCAATATCCTAGAGCCCCCTACTCATCACAAAAGGAGTCTCACTGACTACATAGAAATCCAAACTACAATCCAGAAAAATGAATGAACTGCAAAGATAACATCTCCTATGCCTGAGTATAGTTCTAGTTAATCTCAATACCGGAGGACTAAATCCTCTTACATAAACCCAACTTGATCTCCAATGATCAACCAAATCCTTTTCCTAAATGATATTACATTATTCCCACATTACATATCCATATCACATTCCTATATCCTAATATCCCTTGATGATCTACAATGAGATCTTACATCATAAATATACAAACCCTCGAACATAAACAATTAGGTCAGCCACTAGACAATAAACCAATTACATAATTACAAAAAATGCTATCCTTAGACCAAATAAATAATATCCAACACATAAGACATCTTGCAAACACATGAAGAGGTCCAATCCACACATTACATCAAGTTGGTCTATAACCTAGATCAACCGATACCCTATATAGGTCCACACACTAAAGAAATGATCTCCATCCACCAAGTCTCGAACATGATTACCCTCAACATCCTGAATCCATACCGAAAGCTACACCAACACCACTTATGCATATCATAAAATATCTTCATCAAATCTCTGTTGGTGAAACCCTCAAAAAGAACCACAAACCAAGCTTTGAAGAAAACGGGATACCATCCAATCACCACACCAAAATCAACTTACTAAATATGAACATGAGTATCATGAATAAGCTAATTCCATAACAAAACCATATCGAAGCATATACCAGATCATGTCGGATCCAATTCAACCAAAAACCACACAACCTACCAGGACTAGAAGGGTGTTGGTCAAGCATCCAAAATAGCTAGTGTTGACATCAATGACAAAACATGAATGCAAAACATAATCAATTCCTCAAAATGGCCAACAATCTCCCCCTTTGGCATTGATGGCAACACTAGATGTGAAAAATATCGAAGTACCAAGAAATTCCAAATAAGTCTCCCCTATTGGAAGACAACCAACAATCTCCAACATAAAGATATGGCAATGAAATTCTGAAATAGACCAAACTCCCCCTGTGAATGATATCTTTGTAAAGCTCTGAATTACACACATATCTCTCCCCCTAATGTATCCAACTCCCTTTTTTGTTTCTCACATCAATATATCTCCCCCTTTGACATCAATGCCAGAAATCTGATATAAATATCAAAGCACAAACAAAAACCACTAAAACACAAAGTGAACTACTCCCCCTGAGAAGTACCATCTCCACATCAGTGTCAGAATGAATGATATCTCTGAAAATACATACCGGACTGATGCCAAAAAGAATCAATCAGTTCTCTATCAGAGGGGCAGAAACCCTTAACTTGTCTCTCAGGTACTCAAATGGTTCTTTAGGCAAAGGTTTAGTGAAAATATCTACAATCTGGTCTTTAGTGTTCACATAAACTAGTCTGACTTTATTTTCTTCCACCTTCTCCTTCAAAAAGCTATACTTGATAGATATGTGCTTTGTCTTGGAATGAAATACTGGATTCTTTGATATGTCAATAGTAGCAGAGTTATCATAGTGAATAACTACTAGTCCAGTGCAATCCACTTTGATATCCTTCAACATTTGTTTCATCTATAGAACCTATGTATAGTTAGTAGTGGCAATGTAACATACTCAGCTTCAGTAGTAGATAAAGAAGTACATGACTATTTCTTACTGATCCATGAAACCAACTTCTTTCCAAGAAATAAAGCTCCATCAGAAGTACTTTTTCGATCATCCACATATGCAGCCCAATCAACATCTGTATATGTACTTAAAGTAAAGTCATCATCCTTAGGGTAACACAAACCATATTTTGATGTTGTTTGCAAGTATCTAAAAATTCTTTTCACCGCACTCTCATGATTTTCTCTAGGATCACTCTGATATCTAGATGCAATACAAATAACATTCATTATGTCAGGCCTCGTCTAAGTCAAATAAAGAAGACCTCCAATTATAGATTTGTATCTTGTAGAATTTACCGATGTAGAAACATCTTTCCTTGTCAATTTCTCAATTTTACCCATAGGAGTACTTACTGGTTTAGAATCTCCCATACCAAATTTCTTCAAAAATTCCCTAGCATACTTAGTTTGACAGATGGAAATACCTTTATGAGTCTGAGTAATCTACAAACCTAAGAAAAATTTCATTTCCCCAATCATAGACATTTCAAATTCTTTCTCCATATTCTTATAAAATTCCATGCACAACTTATCTTCATCTCCAAAAATAATGTCATCAACAAATACTTCAATAATCAGTATATCGTCATCAGTGATGTTATAATATAAATTACTGTCAGCATCACCCTTAGTAAAAGAAAGCTTCAAAAGATATTTATCCAACCTTGCATACCAGGCTCTAGGTGCTTGTTTTAATCCATATAAAGGTTTCCTTAACCTACAAACCATGTTTTTATCATTTGATAATGAAAAACCATTAGGTTTCTCAATATAAACTTCCTCATCAAGATCCCCTTTAAAAAATACACAGTTAACATCCATCTGATAAACCTTATAGTTTTTATAGGCAACATAGGCAAGAAATAATCTTATAGCTTCATAAAAAGTCTCACCATAATCAATTTCTTCCTTCTGAGAATATCCTTTACAAGCCAATCTAGCCTTGTTCCTTACAACTTGACCATCCTCATTCAATTTATTATTAAAAACCCATTTAGTTCCAATAGTATTCCTATTTTTAGGCCGGGGAACTAAAGTTCATGTGTTATTCTTCTCAATCTGATCTAATTCTTCTTCCATATCTTTCAACCAATATTCATCTTTACATGCTTCAATTACTGATAGCATTTCAACTTGAGAAATTAAAGATACCTCATTAGTTGCCATTTTTCTTCTTGTCATCACTCCATTGTTCTTATCCTTGATGATCTCATCTTCTAAATGATTCAATCTCACATACCTAGGAGTCTTCTGGCTTTGTGTTCCTCTTGTCGGTTCTTCAGTTACTATTGAATTTTTTGATACTCCGGAGTAACTGGTTCAACACTCTGTTCTTGTAAAGATGCTACCAGTTCAGATATAATCATTTCCACCACCGGTTCCTTCTCATAAACTCTGATTTGACCTCTATTCAACTCATCCAACTTAACATTAGCACTCTCTACAATTCTCTACAATCTCTTGTTATAACATCTATATGATTTTCTTTCATTAGAACAACCATGAAATATGCCTTCATCACATCTAGGATCAAATTTGCTAATGATATCATCTCTCCTGATATAACATTTTGTTGGTGTAGATAATTATTCATCTTGGATATTATTACACTAAACTTAATTTTACTTAGGATAATGCATTTTATAGTAGTTTGGGTATCAGACACTTGGGTGTTTGTACCACAATGGGATAGTGTGTGTAGGATAATTTCCACCTTTTATGCTGTGATCTTATTACTACTTTATCATATCCACTTATTATGGAGTGATAATTCCACCTTCGGTGGGTAATCCACCTCATGTGGAATATTATATTGTTTCTCCTACCTACCACACATATTTCCTACCTAACCTTGTTTCTTATTGAGCCACATGTCATGTTTGTGTGCTCACATATCCATATTGCCTTGCCTATATAAGAAAACTCATCTACATTAAATAACAACAACTTTTGATTATCCAGTTGATCAGTATTTTTATCTTGATAGAATACAGTTTATTCCTATCATCTATTGTGTCTCTATTATTTGTGCTTCCCATTGCCTCTAGATATTGGCAAAATCTAACATGGTATCTGTGCCATTAGAGTGTCATTGGTTTGCTAATTGAGAGAAATTTGATGTTATTTGGGGTTTGAATTTTTGATCTTTCTATTGCAGGTTATTATTAAAGCTTAATGGGTCAAATTTGAGGTCATCATTGCATTGAGGAGGTCCAAGAAAGTCATTTTTCCTTTTGTTTCATCCAAATCGGACTTCAAGGGCCAAATTCAAAGGCATTTGAAGCTTGAAGCTATAGTGGAAATGTTCCAGAAATTATAATTTTGCAGACAATTTTCAAATATTGATATCTTAGTCATCTGAACTCCTTTTTTTGAGCAATTTTTTTTGTTTTGGTGTAGAATTGTGGGATCGGTATAGTGGTGTTGGAGTTTTCTAATTTGCGGATACAAGTTTATCTGCAATTGTGAAATCACAATTTTTAACAACTTTGGAGGCTTCATTTGAGCTCATATGGACACCTTTTCAGGTGCCATTTTTTTTTGAAAGTGCATAATTTTTGTCTACTTTCATAATTTTCCATTAGTTTGCTATGATTGTGAGTAGAAATTGTACTTCAGTATTTGGTCATTTTTTGGCCTATTTGGTACTTGTATTTTGCTTGGATCTCAGTTTAGATCACTAGTAGTATTTGTTGAAGTCTCTTATATCTCATTTTGACAAGTTTTAATCATTGAAATTACAAGTCCACTTTGACGTTATTTGCAAGTTCCAACATTATTGTTTTATGGGGGGTCAGTTGTTCATTTATATCTCTTGGTGAAATTCCATTCAGAGGCATCTTCATCTATAGTATTCTACAGGGCTTCTTTGTTGGTGCAATCATTTTCATGTTTGCACATTTGAATATTTTATCAAGATGTATGCTCTTTCTTGAGCAATGTTGTACTCACACTATCATAAAGTAGCATACCTCTTTGTATCTTGTCATTGTTGACTATTTGATGTAATCCTCTTGTACACGTGGATTAGGAATATCTTGTGAGACTTGGTGCACGACTCCAGTTGAGACTTAGATTTTACACATTTGTGCATGGCTCTCATGATACTTAGATTGTACTAGTATTTATGCCATTTACGAGTATCTAGATGTTGCTCAAAGAAGGTTATCTTCATGCCTGATCTTTATTTTGGTGCAACGAGTGATTCATCATCATCGACTTGGTACCTGGTTTTGTCACACTTTGACATTATTGGTGTAGCATAGGCTCTCTTTCTTCCTTATGGGGAGGTAACTTGGTCAACATCATTGGACCATCCTTGTAGGAGATTTGACATTGAGGGAGGGCTTCATGGTCTCTTCTTCTCTATTATGGGGGGGACATATTTTTTGTTCTTCTCATTCATCATTGAGAGCATTGTGTGCTTTCATCATCTCTCTTTTGGGGAAGGGTTTTTTCCCATTAGGTTTTTCTCTCTTTCTCCATTTATGGGAGATTGTATTTGTATTTGTACATGGGTACCTAACATGGCCTTGTAGCCGAGACCCATCTTAAATTGCTTAGTTGCATTATAGACTTAAGTGCATTCCCCTAAGTTGCACTTAAGGGGGTTGTTGTTGTAAATAATTATTCATCTTGGGTATTTTGTCTCTCTTATTTGTGCTTTCCATTGCCTCTAGATCCTGGCAAAATATCACACATTTACTACCAAAGATTCTGAAATATCTAACTATAGATTTATTGCCAAACCATAACTCATAACGTGTCTTACCAGTTTCTCCTTTGATATGTACTCTATTAAATGTATAAACTATTGTTCTCACTTCTTCTCTCCAATAGATATGAGGTAGACTAGCTTCCATCATCATTGTTCTAGCATAATCCAAAATTGTTTTGTTATTCCTTTCCACAACTCCATTCTGCGGAGGTGTCCGGGGAGCAGAAAATTATCTCCTTATACCATGCTTCTCACAAAAGTTATTAAACTCACCGGATGTGAATTCTCCACCATGATCTGACCTCACACATTTAATCTTCAATTGTGTCTTAGTTTCTACTTTAGCCTTAAAGATTTTAAACTTTTCAAAAGCCTCAGATTTCTCCCTTAGAAAAGTAACCCACATCATTCTAGAATAATCATCAATGATTAGCATGAAATATCTATCACCTTGAAAATTTTTAACTCTGGTAGTGCCACACAAATCATTATGAATAAGATCAAGAACATCATTAGATTTATCTTATATACTCCTAAAAGAGGTTCTGACCTATTTACCCATTTGACATTCTTTACATACCAGATTATATGGCTTCACAATCTTAGGTATATCTCTAACTTCCTTAGTTGAACTGATATTTACAATGCAATCAAAATTCATGTGACATAGCTGTTGGCATATGTGCAGAGTTTGATGACATGAGGATTGTATGTTGTCATTGATGTCAATATGTATGTTGTCATTGATGTTAATATGCTGAAGTATGAACCGCTATATTGAAGTAAGAAAACTGGCAAGAGAATCGATATAATGGTATGAACTGGTATATGCAAAAAGTGAACCGGTATGTTAGAGTGTGAACTAGTATATGTAAAGTTTGTAATGGGGTTTTATTTGATATGACTACTGGTTGGTAGTCTCAGCTTCAAGGTTTCTAGTTGATGCATTCCAAGTCTATGTGATTCGACCGATGACATCCTATGATGAGTTAGCATTGAAATGAAGATTAGATCATGTTGCCACGTCAGCCTTGTGCACATGAAGAATTTCCTTGAGGATCTTGCATGAAGAAGATTCATTCTATCCACCTTGGGAATGTACAAAATCTTTGTAAACGGTGAAGAACACATGATGGGTTATCAGCTTCTAGAAGCAGTGAAGAATGAATGATGGAGAACATCTTGAGATTTGTTCAAGATTGTTTTACCCTATGTAATGTGTTTAAATGGCTAGGATTGGACCGACTATATTATTAACCTAGATGCTTAGGGTTTTAGGTTTTGGCCACTGACCTAATTGTTTCCTATAAGATCGATGATGATTTTTATTTGAAGTTGCTAGAAAATGATTGTATGTGAGGTGATTCTTGCCAGACTAGAGATCTACAGAGTGTGATTGCAGATGTAAAGGAACTGAAGTGGATCTGTCTTGGAATTAAGTGTTGTTATCAGATCAGTGTATTACCTGTTGACTTCTAACCATTTTAGCAGATGGAAAATCCCTTAACCGTGTATCTTTAATAGGATTTTTGTAAATCCTTTAACAGGGTGACTCAAAATCATTGAGTTCTTCAAATCCTCTCACAAGGTAACCTTTAACAGGGTTTTAACCTCTAACTGGGTATTTAGCCATCCCTTAATCGGGTGATCCCTAGCTGGATAGGTTCCTAGCAGAACCTGTTGTAAAGTCTTTAACTAGACTAGGCTCCTAACAGAGTGAACTTCAGAAGAGTTCAAGAACAACTTGTGGGTATTTATCCCCACCGTGGTTTTTCCTAGTTGGGTTTCCACGTGAAAAATCAATATGTTATTTGTGATGCTTTTTCATGTTATGTTTTAGTGTTTTCTATTAAACGGTAATGCAAGCTGGTCCAATGGTCATTGTATTTCTGATGTATTACTTGCTTAAGAATATGGGTGAAGTTTAGATGAGATATTAGGTTTTGAGAAGATCTAGATGTTACCAGTTTATGTCTTTTACAGTCATATTGTGTTTTATCGGTAGTGCCTTGATTTAGATTGGTGATATTGTTTACCAGTTAGTGCAGTCTTTGCAATTTAAGTTGTTGAAGAAGTTTTTGTCCATACTGATTCACCCCCCCCTCTTAGTATCTGTTGAGTATTTACTGTTCATCATTATTCATCAATAGCCTCTTATTCCATAGCCAACTCTCATCAATTTCTGCAATCAAACATGTCTTCTAACCAGAATTCAAATGAAATATATTACCTTTTGTCTGTGTACTGGTTGCAATCTCCAAACCAGCTCTGTTAATGATTTTGCATTTTCCATCCTTGAGCTGTAATTGAAATCCCTTATCCACCAATTTTCCTACACTCAAAAGATTATGCTTCAAACCTTCAACAAAATAAACATTATCAATATTGTTCTTACCATCCAATGATATAGTTCCTTTTCCTTTGATCATACATGCTTTGTCATCTCCAAATCTAACTAGACCACCATCAAATTCTTGCAAAGATAGAAAGTTTCTTTTATCTCTAGTCATATGATGTGAACATCCACTCTCAATTACCTATTCATCCTTGTCTTCAATTTTAGCAGGAAGTGCCTTCTCCTCATGTACATTCTCTTCCAGTTCTGAAACATCTTCCTTGATAGCCAAGACACCCATTCCTTTCTATTGCCAAAACCACTAGTAGAGTCTTCTCTTGGTTGATCATTAGAGTCAAAAATACCTTCCTCATCTGCTATGTAGTTATGATTTGTCTATGTTTTTCCTGTACTTATACTTGTTCTGATATCTAGGGTTAGGCTTAAAAGATCTTCTAACACTTTCTTCAAATCTTGAATTCCTTTCAAGACATCTAGATGCAGAATGACCAATCTTATTACATGCAAAACATTTAAAAGGTGTTTTTCCTTCATACTTACTTCCTACCAGTCCTTTAGGTACTCTTCTAGAAAATAGTGCTTCAAGTTTCTCAAAATCATCATCTTCTCTCTCCATATCATCTAATTCATTTGCATATAAATCTTTCCAATATTTTTTATTGGTTGTTGACACAGATGCCTAAAAAGCGGGTTCAGACTTCACAACTCTAGAAGGTCCAAATTCTTCAAGCTCAAAAGAAGATAATTTCCCAACCAAGGTATCTTTGTTGACAAAAGTATTAGCCATTGTTCTCAATTCATTAATTGTAGTAGCCTTCATCTTGTAAGCCAATGGTAAGGTTCTCAGAACTTTAGAAACAATTTCATCTTCACTCAAAGTTCCACCACAATATTGAATTCCCCTAACAATCTCATTTACCCTTTCCGTGAATGTAGTAATCCTTTCATCTTATTCCATCTTTAGGTTTTCATATCTCACCCTGTAACCATCAAGTTTAGAAATCTTCACAGTAGGGTCACCTTCATTAAGAGTCTCCAACTTATCCCATATAGCCTTTCTAGATGATTTGTCAGTTAATACCATTATTTGTTGATCAGAAAGTGCACACAAGAGGGCTTATCTTGATCTAAAATCATTCTCAAGATCCTTATCCAAGTTTGTCAGAGTAGCATTTCCAAATACCAGATTATGAGGTGTAAAAACATTCTATGTGATCTCCCAAATCTCCTTTCCAAGACATCTTAGATGAGTCTCCATTTGAATCTTCCATACTGTGTAATTTTTTCAATCAAGCCTAGGAATATCTCTCTGAAAGATAGATCCGATGAACTAGATGAATTTGAACTGTTAGTCACCATAGGATCTTCCTCAAGTGGTTAAGCTTTCTGCAAAGAGGACCAAAGCTCTGATACTAGTTGTTAGATAGTTCAAATAACCAGAAGACAACTAAGAGGGGGGAGGAATCAATTGTCACAGATTACCAGAATATTTAACAATTAAAACATTAATACAAGAATACTTAAACCAAATACCAGAATAACGATTAAACCAATTAAGCATAAACAAATAATCAAAGAATAAATACCATCCATGTGACACCAATATTTATATGTGGAAAACCCAATAAAGGGAAAAACCATGGTGGGAAGCCTACCCACAATCAGATAATACATCTGCAATAAGTATGTGAATTAAAATTGAGTGGCCTACACTTCCAGGAAGGCCAACAGCCTAGAGCTCATTGCTCATCACAAAAGAAGTCTCATTGACTACATAGAAATCTAGACTACAATCTGAAAGAATAAATGAACTACAAAGATATCATCTCATATGCTTGAGTATAGTTTTGGTTAAGCACAATACTAGAGAAATAAATCCTCTTACATTAACTTAACTCAATCTCCAATGATCGACCAAATAATCTTCCTAAATGATATTACATTATTTGCACATTACATATCCATATAGCATTCCTATATCTTGATATCCCTTGATGATCTACAATGAGATCTTACATCATATATATACAAACCCTCGAACATAAACAATCAGGTTGGCCACTAGACAATAAACCAATTACATAACTACAAAACATGTCACCCTTAGACCAAACAAATAATATCCAACACATAAGACATACTAGAAACACATTGAGAGGTCCAATCCATAGGTTACATCAAGTTAGTCAATAATATAGATCAACTGGGACCCAATATAGGTCCACACGCTAAAGCAATAATCTCCATCCGCCAAGTCTGAAACACGATTTCCATCAACATCCTAAATCCATACCAGAAGCTGTACCAACACCACTTATACATATCATCAAAGATCTTCATCAGAGCTCTACCAGTAAAACCCTTTCCGTAACCACAAACCAAGCGTCTAAGCAATCATGATAACTTTTGATCACCAGACCAAAACCAACTTATTGACTATGAACATGGGTATCATGAATAAGCCAATTCCATAACCAAACCATACCAGAGCATACCGGATCATGCCAGATCCAATTCAACTAGAAACCACACAACTTATCAGGCCCAGAAGGGTGCTGGTAAAGCATCCAAAACAGCTAGTGTTTACATCAATAACAAAACATCAATGCAACACATAATCAATTCCTCCAAATGGCCAACGCCAGCATCCCCCCAATAGCACTTTCGGGCAACTTTAAAAGCATCCATCTCCACCTGAAAAGGAGAAATGAATAACATAGCCACATCCATCTCCCCCTCAATAGAAGACAATATCACCTCAATAGAAAAGACTAGAGAAGCCCAAAGATGTAAAAAATAAATCTCAAGAACCACAACCCAGAAAGAACATTGAGAGAGACCAACAACACCCAAACCAATGAGCCAGGAAGGGGTTACAATATATAACCATAAAGGGACAATCCCCATCCTTTTGAAACAACACAAAGACAAAAGGCACATAAAAAACAAAATGGAACAAAACAAATAAGCCCCCAAGAACCAACGAAGAGGATCCAGGCAAGGCCCTGGCGTGAAGACTCCAATAGGGAGAACAACTGATGAAATATTATTCAAAAAAAATTTAAAAATTTTCCTTGAAAAGAGGCAAGTCTAGTGTTTCCTCTAGAAGAAACACCCAATCTAAGAGAAATGATTAAATAAGTCTCATGATTTTCTTATAAAAATTATCAATTATCCGCGTGTTAAAATAAATTTTTTTCATAATGCAATGAGGTGAAACACATTTGGTTACATATGAAAACTTGTGAATAATAATCTTCAATGGTAAAGATGGCATGATAATACGTGTGATTAAATGACTATTTCCAAGTGCGTTTAGCATGAACTACATGATGAAACTTGGAAACAAATCAACATATTAATCCAAAAAAATTTAAGGCAAAGTTCAATTTGAAAGAATAAAAGGGGACAAAAGAAAGATAATGAGTCTACTTTTAGTGGACATTTTGAACAACCCAAAACCTAAACTTCTACCCATAAAAAATGAGAACTTTTTATTGTCTAAATGGGTATCCATTACAAATGCATAACTATTTTAAAATGGGTATAGAAATAATAAAAATTTAATTTATTAAAGCTAATCACAAGCTCATTTTACCTTATTTTAAAATAAAAAGGGATGGCTAGCAAGAACACTTTAGAATGGTTGCCCATAATTTGTAGAGCAGTTTCAACTTCCTCATTCCACAACAAGTTTTTGTTTTTAATCATGTTTTATATGCTTTTTTAATTTTTCTAGGGATTAAATTTTTTTAATTTTATTTTTTATCATGTTTCTAAATTTAATATATAAGAACCTTAATATTTTTCATTGACATTTATTAGATATAATTTAATAGTGAAAACTAGATCTCAAATAGTACGTACAATATTATTTATTAAATAGATTAATATATATAAACCAACATAAATAAATATAATGTATCCTCAAAAAATATAAATAGAAGGAAATCATAGACTAGAAATAATAAACCCAAGAATAAAATAAATACAACATTACATATAGTCTATAAAATGAAGTAGTTCATTACATCATTTCAAGTTTATAGTTTTTGATTAAGATAAATAGGTTTTACAGGGACCCAAAACCCAAATCCAACAACAAAAAATAAAACTGGTAGTGAACCAAAGTCTAAACAATAGCCAAATAGCTACAGAAACAAGGGATACACCCCAAAAATCATAACAAAAAGCAATGAAACTAGAGCAAAAAAGAATCTAACAAAAACAAAAAGCTATCCAAGAGCTTTCATGAGCTCAATATTTTTATAGATCATATTCTTGTTAATATCTTTGAGCTCCTCCATGATGAATCTCAAGCTACTCCTCTCCTGATTCTTACTTCTAGTCTTGGTAGAGTGTCTAGTAGAAATCTACATATCGGTATCTTGTGTGTTTCTCTCCCAACTTCTTGCTCAATTTGGCAGCTGAAGGCGGAACATAGCTAAGAGGTTGGGCATTCTGAATGATAATTTTCCCATTAACCCATTTAAGGCCTTCTACATTGTTATTCATTGCCTCTTTGCTTATTTCCACCAGTCCCCTAAGTTTTCCCTTTAATTCCTCCATAGTTTTTTCGAGATGAAAAATTCTTCACTCATGCCCGATTTTCATAACCCTAATATCTTTCATTAATTTTTGAGTCATCTTCAGGAGCTTGTCAGTTTTGTCTAGTGAGGGGTTCTCTATGATGATGTTAATTATATCCTTAATGCCCTATTTAAGGAGGGAAATTTAACTTTTCACCCACTCAAAACATTTCTCTTTGTTGATGGTAGACTTAGCCAGGAGCATATCAAAATCTATTTATTCCTTTTTATATTCTCTTGGGTCCACATTCAGGGGAATATCCAGTTTGATTTCATCATCTCCTTTACCCTTTATCTCCACCCTTTTCCCAATTTTCTTCTTTTTTAAAGGTTTGAGGGCTCAAGTCTTGGGGTTTAGAGAAGGGCATTTTCAACTTTTTAGCTACAAATCTAGGAGGGCTTTTGCTTTTCTTGCTACTATTAGTACCAAGAGTAGGTTTCTAGGAGGACCCTCATCCTCTGAAGGCCTATAATCTAAGTCATCCGATACATGGAGATCATTTCAATCCATGGCCACTTCACCCACCTCCTTATCAACATCAATATCTAAGACCACATGAACATCATGGATAGCCAAGTATTTGGGGTTTTTTATAATAAGGGAAGGCTTCACCTCATACACTTTGTCATAATCCATAATGAGGAGGATTAAGCCCTCGTGCAAAACAAGATTCTCATTTCTTTTAGCATGATTTATAAGATTATTCTCAAGTGGAGACATTAAATAAAAAGGAAGAGAAATTTCTCCATCATGGCTAAAATGATTCAAGATGGTGAAATCATAGGAAAAAATGTTGGCATAGCGGCCATCTAGAGTAATGTACCTCATAATTATTTCCACCATATCCACCCAAATCTTAAAGAGGTCTTTACTATTGTTACAACCCTGATTAGGCATTTTCCTTACTCTATTTCTTTCACTCTATTTGTCATAGGCAATTAACAGAGCTTCCTCTGAGGTTTTTCTCTCTCTATAGAACTTTTTTCCTTCCATATTCAAACCTGTAATCTCTCCTATGAAATGCTCATCAATCCTAAATTTGGCACCATACACACTGAGAACACTTTTATACTAGCCCTTCAAAAAATATTTGGTTATCTTGTGATTCTGGCAATGAAATTTTTTGAGGTAATGCTCCAAACCACCATCCACAATTTCCATCCATTGCTCCTTGTTTTGTTCCCACTTCTCGCATGAAGACGAATCCATTTTGTTCTTATCTCCCCATATAAAAAGAGTACCTCTGCAACTTTTGATGTTCAGAAAAATAATACCAAACCCGAACCAATGGATAGAAAAACAGACCGATAGGAACAATCTAAAAAGTCGACTTCACTCATCACTCATTTATAGAAATGACTTTACTCATATGAATCGATGGTATAATTAACATTTAGTCATTGGGAAAGATTTTAGGCATCCCTTCATGTTAGCTCAACCAAGTGAGTTGGAAAGGACTCCCTTGTTGTCCACCATTTTATTTCATCATTTAGCACACCAAGATTTTCCATGTAATCCACATTACAAGCCTCCAAGACCAAATAGAAAACAAGAACACCTACTACAAATGAGAGTAGAAAGAAAGATGTGCTAGATTCATCAAAGGAAAAGATTATAGAATGGAACAATTAATAATGAATTTCTTAATAGAAAGCTAGAGAAGCCCTAATCTAATATTAATAAAATGAAAAATTATAAAGGAGATAAATATAGCTCAACTAAAGTGAACTTAAGCTTAAAAAGAATAAATATAAATATAATTCTCTAACACCTCCCCTTAAGTGAAACATAGATAGAAGTTTAAAAAACTCAAAAAACATGAAATTCAATCATAGGTCTTTGTAATTAAAAGTTTGATGAGGTACCCATGTACAAAAATATCTCTTTTTGACTTGAGGATGAGAGAAAAATCCTCTCTAAAAGATAAAATAAAGAGAATCATGGACTAAGAAGCCTCGACGAACATGCAGAATATCCTTAAAGCACAAAGATGTTGTAGAAAATTCTTAAATGATAACTACAATAGTGTTGATTGAAGAACCTCCTCTTAAATTAGGATGAGGATCAAGATCAAGAAGATGAGAAGTTTTATGAGCACCCTCAACAACACTACTCAAACAAAGAACAAATAGGAAAAAAAAAAACATCTATTATTTGAAGATATAGATCATACATGAAACTACCTGGGTGACGCTAATGATACTATTCAACCATGAAAGAATAAAATGCTAGTAAAAAATATAGGTGCAAATAATATAAAGAACTAATCAACTATGGATAAGTTGCACCCACAAAATCAAAACCAAGGAAGCATTCACCCCAACAATATAAAATCCCCCTAATGTTGAAAATGGAGAGAGATGATATGTCCACTAAATTGTATGTCATCAAGTAGTGCATGAAGGAGAAGAAACAACTAAAAATGCACAAGAAAGTACATGCAATTGGAAAATGGACTCTATTTGAGCAAGTTATGTTCTCAAAACTGAAAAAAGAAGGTTTGAATTCAATGCCCTATAGAAATCTCAAGGATTAGAACCTAGGGAAAAAAGAAGCACCATTGGGTAGCTCTCAAAATAATATTTCCAATAATATCTTGTTTCTGAAAAATGGACACTATATGTAAATGTTATGACCAAATGAAAAGCATGCTAAATTTAGCCAACTAATAACTAGAAAATATGACCCTTGTAACTTGATTTATTAAAAAATTGCTTACTAAATGAAAAATTTGGCAGATACCATAGTGGTTTTCTGGGGTTAATTACATCACCTATAAATTTAAATTTTTTTTTAAATTCAAACAAACTAAATAAGTTTTTCCTAGATCATTTTTTATGTTTTTCTTGTTCTTTTTTATTTATTAGTGAACTGTGATGAATTTTCAAAATCTTATGGATACCCAATTGTTATTTTGGCATCATAAATAGAATCCAATTTTTTTTTTCTCCAATATAATCTAATGTGTATATTCTAAAAAAATCCACTTCTAAATCGACAAAAAAAAGTAGATTTGGTGACCAAGATGAGGAAGAGATGGTGGCTAGATACCTCAATGGGTTGAGGTATAATATCCAAGATGAACCCAGTCTTACCACCCCAAAGATAGTAGAGGAATGTTACAAGCTAGCCATCAAGGCTTAAGAAAAGTTGAGAAGGAAGCAAGATAAGCAAGTGAGAGGAAAGAACAAAATTTTTAAGGTAGAGGAACTTTTAGGGGAAGAGGATTGTCCTCCAAGTCCCAAGATGAAGCAACCAACCAACAAGAACAAAAAGGTGAGTAAAGTAGCGAAAGAAAATTTAGAGGAAGAAGGCCTAATGGAAGAGGAAGGTTTGGAGGCCAAGGGAGAGGGTATAACTCCTTCTTCGGTAAGTGCTTTAGTTGTAATTAGTTTGAACACCCTGCAAGGAGGTGCCTGTATAAGAAAGGATCAACCTCTCAAGGTGGGGAGATAAGAACTCAAATAGTACAAGAAGAAGACAATGAAAGTGTGAATTCACCTTCTCAGCATGCTTCCCTAGAGATATTTAGTCTTTGATGCTAAGGAAAACATTGATAAAGGTGCCAATAGTCCAAGAGCCTCAAAAAAAAAAAATATTTAGGACCACTTGCAAATCACATGGGAAGGTATGTAAAGGTGGTCATTGATTCAAGTTCAATGGATAACTTACTAGCTTTAGAAATGGTGTAGAAATTGAATTTGAAAAGGATTCTTAACCCCACTCCATACAAAGTGTCATGGTTGACTAAAGGATAGTAGGTCTTGGTAAATGAGCAAGCATGGGTGGAGTTCAACTTATGAGGTTACAAGAACAAAATATTGTGTGACATCATCCCTATGGATGTATGTCACTTACTCCTAGGTAGACCTTAGTAATATGACTGAAAGGAAAAGCATGATGGGCATAAGAACATCTATGTGATAGAAAAGGATGGGACTTCATTCACTTTGACTGCACTACAAGAAAAAGGCAAGCATAAGAAGATTGAGCCTAGTGTAATGGTGGTTGGGGAGAAAGAGTTCTTGAAGACAATAAAGCAAGGAGGACAAGGATATGTTATACTAATCAGGCCATAATTATTCCTAACAACAACATACATTGATGATTCTCCTAAGTGTTGGCAACAACAATGCGGGAAAACTGAGAGGGGAGTGAATCAGTTTTCACCAAACTTAAACAAATTAACCGTAAATTTAGATCTAATCAAGAACAACAATTAAAAATATTACCACCACATCAACAACACACATAACACACAAACTTTTGATATGGAAAACCCATTTAAGGTAAAAACCATGGTGGGAACCTACCCACAATAAGATGATACTCTACAGTAGTATGTGAAAATATTACAATGGGAAATGCACATGCATTCAAGCACACTGCCTAGAGCTCACTAATCAGAACAAAAAAGTGATACAACCCTAGGAAGGCTCACTACCTTAAAAAGATCACACAACAATCTGAACTACATGAATTGAAAGTATAGCATCTCCAAATGCTCAATCATGGTTTCGGTTAAGTACATTGTCTAGACAACAACACTTCTCTGCTCTTCCACACTACCAAATGATCAATTCACTTGTTCACACATACAATACTCTAATAGATCATAAATAAAACCATAGACATAGATCTTACATGATTACAACACTTATTTATACAATTTATCAACCTTAACTCCAAGGTTGAATCAACACATAGAAACTAATTAGAAAATTACATAACACGATACATAAATCAATATTAGACCAATACAATGTCGACAAGGACATAGCATGGACCCAAATCAACTCCTCAAACACACAAAACCATTGAATAACTCATCGAGATCATCCACAACATACAACAACCATCGGGTCGGCTAGAAAGTCATATAGCATGAAGACTACCACCAGATCAATAAAATCTTCAATTACAGGCACATCGATTAATGTAGACCACCAAAATGCATACAGAATGATCGAAGAACTATTGTCACGGAGGATTGCACTAGTGATGCTACGTGTGAAACCAAGCAATCATGTGGAACATGGAAACACCTTCAATCTTATGGGTTGCTCAAATTGAAGGTGAATCTCCAGAGACCAGGCCAACTTATAGTCCTTATGCATCTCCTATACTAACTTCTTTATGAGAAAAGGGTTAAAATATTGCATGTAATAAAAAACCTATCCTAATGGTGGTGATAGACCAAAATGATGCAATTCTACTTGTTGTCCTAAAATTACAACCACTTGCAAAAAGACACAAAAATTATTTCACAAATCAAATAAGATCATGAAACTCGTTAACATTTATGTGAAGGCTCGAAGTTATCCAACTTCTGCATGTAGGAAAAGTGATTTTTCATAACATGCAAAGGACTGAACACCAGATGAACACAACCCACAACCTGAATTTACTATGAAATTTTCCTATTTCTGCAAAGCATAAATGAGACAAAGAAAAGGATTCAAAATTAAATCACTATAACTCTATCAAATCATTTAAATCACAATGGAAAAAAAAGAATAATTGACAAGGAAACTGAAACTCTTGATTGCAAAACTGAAAATAATCTCTATTACAATGTTGAAAACTGAAAAACTGTTGAGATACAATACTTTTTGTTGTATGTGTAAGAAAAAATAAAGAACTAGAGGGTAAAAAAAGAGAGAGAATATATACAACCCATCATGGACATCTCTTTCAAAAACCCTAATAGAAAAAACTGCATGAGAAAAAACCTTGGGCGAATTTGCCCAAAAATGCTAAAAAATGTCATGCCAAAAAATGTCAAACTAGCCACTGATGCTCAAAAAAGGTCTCCAACTGCAACTAAATGAAAAAATACTCCCACTTGCAAATATAGAACTGTCAATCTTGCCCAGAATAGCTCCACTAAAAAAGTAAACTCCCAGTCCAAAAATCTGCATCTCTATGTGCCAAAAATAGCTCTGAAAAGAAAATATCCCCATCTACTAAAAAGAGAAAATCCAAGATGCCATATCTCCAAAAATATCTCCCCTAAAAAGAACCGCACTTCTGAAAAATTATGTACGATAGTCTAAGCTAAAAATAACTCAAACTAAAAAATAGTCCATCTTTGTAAACTGCATGGTACTAAACTCCTAAGTGCATTTATTATTTAGTTCTTACATTTTAACCAAGTAGAAGTAATTTTAAATAAATATTAAAATAATCTTTGTAATACTTTTTACTTCTACTTCTATTTGTTTAAAATAAAATAATTAATAATTTATTATATTTATTTATTTATAATGGCAGTTAACTTTATTTTTCTTTTCTCTTCGAAACCATTATTCATAAATAAAATACAATAAAGTTAAATGGATCTTTTGCACTTAATAAAATTGGGTTGAAATCCGCCTGACTAACATGACTATTAGGACTTAAGTCCTAGTGTGAGTTCTAATAACTTGACGACAAAAAAAAAAAGTAGCTCTCAAAACATAGAATGACTCCATAAAAAAATCCTAAAAAGGAATTAGAGTATAGCCAGCTAAAGGTAATTTTAAACCCTAAAAACTCTTCACTTTACATTTTTGTCTTCACTGTGAAGTCTTCCCTCTAGCCTTCATACATTCCTCTATTTGAGCATTGAATTGAGACTTCAAAGGCTAGAATGAACAAGGGTTTTAGAGTTTTCATGCGGTATGTGACTTATTTCCTTTTCTGTGTTGTTATCTTTTTTCAAAGAAGCATTACTCTAGAATATTTCTATTAAATCATGCATATATCTTTTGAACAGGGTCTTTTATGATAGGTTGCATGAATCCTTCTATATATGTTCTCTCTAAGCCTAGTTTGTAACTATAGTGACTTCTTGTGCATAAAAATTAGTAGAAAATCATACTTTTATGCATGTATTTCTTAGGGTTTCATAGCAAAATGACTGTGATTTTCCCTGTATGAAGTAATTCTACACTGCTCAATCTTTTTGTTTCATCTATAGATAATTTATTTGTTTGAAATTTGTATGTGTATTTAGGGTTCCTGGATGAAACCCTAAATATACATGTGTTTATTCGAAGATCACTGTGTAAATAGCATTCGCCTTTGCAAAATATGTGTCCTTAACTTCCTTAACTTCTCCATTTTGTGGCTACCAAAAGACTGTTTATAATGTTGAAATCTGCTCCAACATCTGTATCTTTTTATCATTTTAAGGTTGTCTTTAAGGTATATTGATAGTACTATCAATGCTTTGAGATGACTTTTTTGATCTTATTGTTTGACCATGTGAATATATACCTTCATCATATTGTATCCTCCTTCTTCGATAACTTTGAAGCGGTTCATTTGACTACTATGGGTAATTGGCTTTGTATAAGACCTTGTATGTGCCTTTTGATCATTGGAAAGGAAACTTCCACTGCCTATTTTTAATAGTTATGAATGTCTTTCTCAAAAAGCTACTCTACAACTGATCTTCCATGGTTTCTATTTTTATACCTTTTGTGAATGTTTTGGCACACTTTTCCTTGACATTTGATGATTTTTATTGTTGACAGAACTTGAATCCTTATTGCTATATTTTCCCTGTACTTGATCATTAAATGAGTGTTAACTTCATTTCAAATGACTATACTTTTCATTATTTATTAACTTCCTGATAGTCTAGATGTCTTTGAATATTGTTCTTTTTTATTCAACTTGGTGCTTTCACTGTCTCTTATATTTCTTTGGCATGACTGCTATTTATTTTTGTACCTTGTGATAATGATTGTAACAACTATGTGACTAGTATTCCTTAGGCATATTGCTATCATAAACATGACTCCTCCATAGATAACTATCAAAATGATCCCTCATGTACTATCAAGATGATCCCTCACGTGCCTTAATGCCCATAACTATCATCTTTGTTTTTTCTTGAAAAGGCTTCTTCATTATTAGTGGTTGTTTGTTTTGACCTTAAGACTATCAATGCTCAATGTGAATTTGTTTAACCAAAAGAGTGATGTTATATACTTTAACAAGTTTTTCAGATCAGTGACTTGTTCTTTGACAATGATATCTCCATTTATGGTATTGGCATTGGTGAAGACCATTCACTGTAATGGTTGTCATTTTACTCCTATATCTTTTTATGGCTCTG
The DNA here is from genome assembly GCF_030272615.1 of Cryptomeria japonica. Lineage (NCBI taxonomy): Eukaryota > Viridiplantae > Streptophyta > Pinopsida > Cupressales > Cupressaceae > Cryptomeria > Cryptomeria japonica. The sequence goes on along the minus strand of NC_081415.1, from coordinate 511,384,212 downwards.
CATGCTATATTCTTCGTCATCAATTCTTGGACTAGCATTAAGTATGTTTGATGATAACTGTAGTACCCCTACTCATTTGTACTCATTAGACTTTTATTTTATGATTGTTTGTTTTCAGTGGATACATTACCATGAGGTGTTATTCAGATTTTTATAACATTATTTCATGCTTTATCTGGATATGAGATGCATAAATTATTTGCAGTATTTCAGTACTTGTGATTTATGGCATTCAACGGATTATTGCTATGTATTGACATTTTACTTATTTATGCAATGTGTAATTATATGTTGTGTGTCTGCGAGTGTATTGGATGCAAGGGGACAACTTTCCTTCACTCATTTTGGTGAGACAGGGAACGTCACAATTCTCCTTCATCGGTGTGTATGCCATGTTTTCTATATTATATATATGCATGTGTGGTTTGGTGATGCAAGATATTGCAGGTACAAGTACCGGGTAGGTACAGGGTATTCTCTCCACCTGGCTTCACAGGTCTGAGCGTGCCTTATATTTTCTGATGGAAGTGGAGGAGATAGTAGTTGACCCTATTTTACTTAGTTACACTCATGTGAGTATCGTAAGTTGGTCAGTTTGTTCAGCCTTCATATTTTGTCGTTTGATCTTTTTATGAGTTTTTGCTTGAGATTTGTTCAGTGTAATGCCCCGCCAGGAAACCCCGAAGGGATTAAGCCAAAACACAAGAATAGAGTGCAATAATTTTTTATTTTTTTTAAAGTTACACCACATAAGATACAACAAGATATCAAAGATTCAGATTACATAGCGGAAGACATCAACTAACACCTCAAGAGTTTCCCAACGAGATTACTTAAATTTCACAATTCACTTAACTCACACGATTAATCCAATAAGCTGATAATCTAACAACGAGATAATTCTTAATCAAGATAATTTCTTTCAAAGGATGGAAATATAAATCACAAGCAATGACTCATCCATTAAGATCTATTCATAATCTTCATTCAAGCTTTTCATTTAAACTACAAGCCATACATTTAATATTCTAACACACTAGAATTTCATCATAAACATAAGAGATCTTTTCCAGCATATTTAATTTCCTAACCACAACTGAATAGATTTCATTACTCTAAGTTACATTCATTCATATTCCAACTTATTGCATTTTAAAAGACGATTACATACAGGCATCTATGATAAATCTCATCTAAACCACTTATGCATTTGATCAACATGGCATACAAGAAAGAACTGCATATAAGCATTTAAAGCTAATTCCATTTATCCACTTAACCATTCTAACATAAGCTAATCATACATGATAAAGCTGAATAAAGGAAACATAAGAGAATACATCACATAACACCATAATGATCTCGGAGTTCACCCCTAAAGGGCTACATCTCCGGGTCTGCTCAACTGCAAGACCCCTCTGATAATTAATAAAGTTAAGAATACAAGAGGTTACACCATTACAATCCTGCCATCAAGGCAAAATATAAACAATATACAAACGACCACACCGGTCAATTAATACATAAACGATCCTTAAAAAGAACAGGATCCAGCTGAACATAATCAAAGCTAAAAACATAAGTCCACAAGAGCATCCACAAAACTGAGCCATCACCACCAAGGTCTAACATGAAACCGATACTCGCAAGGGTAGAGACAAAAGGACGACCCACAAAGGTACTCTTAACAGGACAAAACGACAACACACTAGCGAATGTAGGGACAAGTGTCATCACACAACCTGGTATGGTTACCATGGCAAGCCTTCATAGGTCCCGACCCCATACACTGGGTCACCCTGGAAACCTAATCCGAGCTTCCGGCCCATCCAAGCCTCATGTGGACCCACACATCCTCTCGTGAAGACAAGGATGGTGGTTTGCCATTTCAGGCCTTCTCACAGCATGTCGAGTCTATGTTAGCACTCATCCCATGTGTGAGGCACATTATCTTACTTAGAGATTACATTCTAATCTACTGATAGGTTATCACTTATTAGACTCACTTTCGATGGGTTACCCAACAGCCACTTTGGGCGCGGCCCCCAATCGAAAGCCACTTTCCCATACGACACTAGACTAAACTCAGACGAACTCAAAACTAGGGAATACACATGGTCAGACGAACGGAGTTCAAGAAGAAGAGGACAACCATTTGGTCAAACACGACTCAAAGATGAACACTTACTGACGGTACTCTTACTAGAGACCTGACAAACTAAGGTCAACCACAAATCATCACTCGACTCACACAAAGAGGATATGATCAACAATGACACTACCACAATACAACAGTCAACTCGGAATCGAGGACTGAAACAGGTACCCCAAGTCAAGCCATACGACAGGGTCCTATCAAACAAAGCACTCTTGCCATTTCATAATTAAAAGCGAATACAGCAATAAAACTCGCAAAGGTAATAAACAGATAAGACAATATTCAACAGATGCAATCTTTCCGAATTGATCTAAACATTAAACGTCAATCAAGTTTTCTACAAGATCTAAATCAGATTACAGTTATCTACCTCAACTAGGGATAAGTTGTTCTTGGTTTTCTAACTCTCTCTAAGGTTCAAAGCATCGAACAGACATATAAAGCCATAATGAGTTTTTAAACCAATTCATATTAATTAAACTCAGACAACCATTAATCAAATAAATAAGATATTTAATCTCCAACAAAACATCATTAACATACTGGTCTAAAACCGACCTCTACAGTTTCGTATTATTCAAACCCAGATGCATAATACGGATCACAGAATATAATTATAACAAGAGAATCTAATGAAGCTAATCATTTCCAAAAGCACATCGTTTCAATTCAAATACCCAACGATGAAGATTTCACTTACTTCTCAATTACTCAAATGATATGTTCTACGATAATTTTTAACATCATCAATTAGTAACTACATCGTATTTCAACGATTTTCCAATAACATATTATTCTCTATTATTTTTAAACAATACTACCTCAATTAGCCAAATGCTCTAATCAGCTAGAAGGTAAGATCTAGATTTACTAATCCAAGATCAATCAAAATATAATCAACAATATCCAATTGTGAAATTACGGTTTTAGAACTTAATTAGGAAGAGGGCATAAGTCACGAAATGAAGTTTGATATTGATTATAAAGTTAATCAATATCAAACTAACATTTGTCCAGATTAATGCCACCTTAATCAAAATTAAGAACTAATTAAGACTAAGCATTAAAATAATATTTAAAATATCATATGCATTTTTTTGAATAATAGAAAAAATACATTAAAAAAAACCATTTTATAAACTATGTTCTTTAAAAAAAAAAAAATGCATTTTAAAACATAGGCGAGGGCGGGCCGTGCCCTAGCCGTAGCGCCATCCAACCCCATAACCACAGGGAAGACCCATGCGGGCGGCGCCACTGCGGTGCCCGCAGGTCCGCGGCGCCCTGCGGCCATCGCGGCCCTGCGGCCACCGCAGTGTGCCACGGCCAGGGTTTTTTTTAACACCAGCGAGGGGGGGGAAACAGGGGGAACAAGCGGGGGAGAGCGGGGGAGAGGGGAGGAGGAGCGGTTGGAGCTCCGCTCCCCGCCCTCCAACCCCAAACCAAACCAAGGGTTTTCAAAAAAAACACACGCACAGACCCTGTTTATAATATATATATATTTTTTAAACCACAGTCCGAAAATTAACACAACGCCTAGCTCATTTTCATTATAAAAGAAACCACGCACAGGGGGGGTAAAACAAATATATATTTTTTTTCTTTTAAACAAAAAACGACGCACAGTCCGAACTACAACAAACGTCCACCACAAAATTGGTAATAAATTTCGATTCAATATACATTCGAATTAAACGAGCTGCGTTAGATAACATATTTTTTTTAAAACCTTTGTTTTCTCATCCTTTACAAACACCCAAGGGTTTCAAACACCCACAAAGAATAGAGGAATTAACAACACCTCAAATACATTTCCAGCCAAACCAATTAATTTACTAAATCAGTTCATAAGCATGGCATTCAATGGAGAATCTGGAACCAAATAGTATGAATACCTTCAAACCCTCATTTCCATTTTATACAATAACTAAAATTGAGAATCAGATCCTATCTGATCTCGCGTTCCTGGCAAGATCTCCTGAAGAACCCCAATCTCAAGCTACCAAAACCCTCCTTCTCCATCCAAAACCCCCAAATTTCATCTCCAAAATATTTTCCAACCAAAAATTCTCCAAAATGTCCATCCTCCAAAATTTTCCCCAAATTTTGGGTTATATGGAAGAGTTGACCAAAATTCCATTTTTGGAATTAAAATTTTTATTTACAAATAATTCTCAAAATTTAATCCTTTTCTAACTATCACAACAAATTAACTTGCTTTTCAAATCCAAAATCTATTTCTCATTCAACTGAAATTTAATCTTTCTAATTTCAAAAGCCAACAGAATACAATCAATCTATTGCGATAAAATACAAAACTTTCTTTTTCAACAGCATATTCAAAATGCATTTAATATTCCAAATCAGTCATTTAATCGAACTTACTCCTAATTTAAAACGAGCAATCCAATATCAACGAAAATCGCATAACGAAATCCCGATTAATTTAGCCCATTAATCTCTAATGCACCAATACATAATTAATCAAAATAATTACTAAGGGCTAATTAATCAATTTAACCATACACACCAAGCACGCAAATCGAGAAAGTCAACCAAACAGACGACTCGCAAACCCAAACAAAAAGGGATTACCGACGACGACTGATGATGCTCACCTGAGCACGACTAGGGTCAACTAGGGTCTTATAACGACCTAATCCAACTCTAAGGATTTAAAAAGGTACACTCAAACCTGCAAATCCAGGTGAAGACGAACCTCACACTCATGCGGCATTGTACCTGAAATTTCCTGCAACCAAGAGTCATACATGCATACATATATAAAATTTAATGAAAGCGTTAGCCCGATATTAATACCACGAAATAGGAACACTGAATAACTTGCATACAACTAGTGTGAAAACCACATCAACAGCTATGCGTTAAATCAACATCTGACTATAACATTATATTAAGATACACTAACCAAGATTAAACCAAGATTAGAGCTTGATTAGGGTAGGGGTACTACATTCAGTTTGTGTGTTTTAGTGGAATTGATTAATTAATTAAGTTTATGGAGTTATCTCATAGTTGAATTATGTATGCATTGAGATTATAAATTTAATTAATTAAAATAAGTTATTAATCTAAGTTGCAACCTGCATGATATATTTTATTTAAATTTTAGTGAAAAATAAATTAGATTAATTTCATTTATTGTTTCCTAGAATTTTAAATAAATAAAAGAATAAATAAATAAATAAATGAATAAATAAAAGAATTCATTAAAATTATAGCATTCTTTAATTTCTTTATTTAGAAAATTAATTAATTTGCATGAGAAAAGAAAAGAATGAATAATGATTTTTAATTATTGCATGTTAACTAACCCTTTGTTAGAAAATTGGAAAAGAAAATAAAATTGCTTTTATTACTAAATTTAAGTTTTTGGGGAAAAAGATATTCAACCTAGAATTTTAGTTTAAAAAGAGGAATAGGTCATTATTTTAGGATACACAGGAAACAGGTCAGGAATCTAGGTGAAGAAATTTACTGGAAGCTTGTTGAAAATATTAGGGCTCTTCTACAGATTTCTTCCAGGAAAGCTATGCCAGGTTGGGTAGCTTCTCTTGATTGTTGTTTTAAGAAAGTAATTATATTTCTTCTATCTTCTAATGATGTGTGTGTTAAGATAATTGTCATATCCTATCATATTTATTTTGTTCTTAGCTAAAGTCCATAACTGAAGTTAATTTCTAGTTAATGAAAAGAAATTATTTCCTAAGTGTTGTGGATTAAAATTTGAGAAAATTGGAAAAATTATTATGGAAAATTTTGCCAAGATTTTATTATGCATGGAAGTTGCAAGGTTTGAGAGGAATGGGATTTACTAGAGAAATCATTCCCTCTTGTTTGTTTTGTTTCGATATTGGCTATGACAGTCTTTTAATTGTAACTCTGTGAAATTCTTATTTACTTTAGAAATAAACTAAATTATTAATTAAATTTAATGGATTATGGAAGTTTTTGGGAAATGGTTAATTATTTCTGGAAAAAGAAATTGTAGTAAATTCTTGGAAAATAAATTTCATGAAAAAAAATTATTATTGAAGTCTGGAAATTATAGATTTTATACAATTAAAATAAAATTAAAAAATAAAAATAAAAAATAAAAAAATAAAAATATAAAATAAAATTATATAAACCCATAGGTAGCATAAGCTACCTACGGTAACATCTGCTACTGGTGGTAGCAGTGCTACCAAATGGTAGTACTTGCTACCATGCGGTAGCAGTGCTAACAGCGGTAGCACATGCTACCGATGGTAGTATGTGCTACCGACGACAGCATGGGCTACCATGCACGGTACAGGGACAGTCAAAATTTGCCCTTTTTCTGAAAATTTCATTGTCCAGGCCAAATTAAAAGTTTTCAATGTTCGTGCAGAGTTTCAAGTTTGTTTATATATATATATATTATTTTGGATATTATGTTATTTGGTATTTTAATACTGTGGAAATTAAATTTTGAGTTGATAAATATATATTTTGTAATATTATTATAAGTGAATTATTTATAGGTATTCATATAATTATATTATATGAATATAATTTAATTTATAAGTTATAATTTGCATTTTATGAATTTAATTAATTATAGCTTGGGTGTTTTCAGAAAAGCTTGTAAATTTAGAGATTTTATATTTATGCTTGAAAACATTAGGAGATTAATGTTTGTGTGGTTGATTTAAATCTTATTGGACAAATGACAACGTCGATTGTTTTGTATTAAAATAGTTGTGTTTTCTTATCTTCTGGAAACTCTTATTTGCAAGTTACTTATGCTTTTGGCTGTTTTAAGAAAAGATTGCCTGTATTAGGATCTTGTGTAAATGTTATGTGCAGTAAAGCTTAATTTCATTGCAATTTTGGTTGAGTTGTCATTATGTCATATGTTGTTATATCTCCTTGGTCAGGTGTTGTTGTATAAACTTATTGATATGAGCCATTGTGTGTGTTGTCCAAATGGTCAATCTTGGGTTAGTGATTGTGTATCCTTCACCTATGGTTTGTCAGGATTAGTTATGGCTGTCTATTTTTCCATAGAGTTCTTGTAGAGAGACCTTTCCTGGGGGTTGTGCTCAAAGTGGATGACAGGATAACCTATTGAAAGTCCGTTAAGAAGTGATAACCTAATAATTGATTAGGGGGTGGGTAGAATAAATATTAATTAAGATAATGTACCTTGTGTGTAGGTGTAGTGCTTGTCTAGGGCTCATAATGTGGCGAGAAGGCCTGGAATGGCAAACTTACCACCTTGTCTTCACAAAAGGATTGGTAGGGTCCACATTAAACTTAGTTGGAGCCAGAAGCCGGGAGAGGTTACCAGGACAGAGAGCCAAGACCTTCGAGGCCTACCATGGTAACCATCAAGCTAGGCGATGACACTCTCTCCTTAGAGTCACTAGTGTTTTGTGAGTTGAGTCACATGGATGTTTGTGGAGTCTTGTAGTTCTTTTGTACTTATCTTACTTTGCTTGTTTGAGGGTTTTCTACTATCTCCTAGCATGGTGGGGTGGTTCCATTTCAGGATCACATGGTCAGGTGGTAGTGCCCCTTCCCATCGGATGTTTTGGATTGTATCCTCAGGTGAGGAAAGGCTTCACTGCTGTTTTATTGATTCATGGTTCATGTACCAGCTCATGTTCATGATCATTGTTCAGTTGAGACCTTGTGGTCATTGTATCAAACTTTTATGTAACCTTGATATTGTAACTTTGTATCTGTGGCATTTTTGGAAGCCATGTATTTATGGATATTTTAACAATATGTCAGTGGAATGTATGTTAATTCAATTGCTTTGTTGTTATGTATAAATGATTTATGGAAAATTGAATGCACAAGAATACTTTGATTTCTTTCATTATGGAACTTAGATGTATGTGTAGTTTTGAACTTAAGCATTTACTTTATCTAATTTAATGGACAATTGGATTTACCATGGTGTTAATATAATCTACAATTAATCTTCATTTTTAACCCTTAGGAAATCATGTGTTAGTCTTCCACTATGTTATTAGATGTGCAATGGTTACAATTAATGCACTTAATCTTTAAAAAAAAATTATTTCACCCTTTAGTTGCCTAGTTGTGTTGTTTTCCTTTAGGGTTTCTGGCAAGGCATTACATTTGGTATCAGAGCCCAAGTTTCAACACTGGGTACTCTGGGTTTGTAGTGTGCCTTTCAGTTGACCATCTTTCTTAGGTCATAATGTTTGTATTTCTCTTGTCTTACCGTTGCTATAGATCTGAATCATTTTCTCTTATATGGTACCAAGTCATGGCTAGGAAAGCTAGAGGAGGTGGTCATACGGGTGGTCGCAAAGGAGGTAGAGGTGGAAGATGGAGCTGTGGTTCTAACCATCATAGTCCTTCACCACCACCCACTCATGTGAGTGTTGAGATGGAACAGTCAGTTCATCAGGAACAGGAACAGTCTATTGATCAGAATTCTCAGCAAGCAGGAGAGCATGTTCCCAAAAGAGAAGAGTCGAGACAGACGTTTTAGGAGGTTCTAGCTAGGTTAGGCCAAAGGCCTGAGTTTGAGCAGCCCATTCATGCTCAGGTTGAGGAGCCGCTTCAGCATGTTCTAGAGGAGAGAGAGAGGGAGAGATCACCCAAGAGGAGGGAGATTCCAGCTGCCTGAGATCCACCTTCCTTGGGTCACATAAAGGACTTGATGAGGTCCAATCCTCCTTACTTTGATGGTATGGGTACTGGTCTTGAGGTAGAGAATTGGCTCATTGGTTTGGACTGGTGTTTCGCTATGTTTCCATATAGTAGCAACACCAAGGCAAGATTTGCTATTATACATCTCAATAATTTGCTTCAATCTAGTGGAGATTAGAGGAGGAGAAGATCAGTGTATGCATTAACACCGCTACGTGGGAGCTATTTCTAGAGAGATTTAGGGCACGATTTATCTCACCCCAATGGAGGCAGACTTGAGTAGATGAGTTCTATGCCTTACGTCAGTATGGGATGACACTAGAACAATATGAGCATAGGTTCTATGAGCTCAAACAGTATGCCAAAATTAGTAATGATGAAGTTATGCTTGTGCAACACTTCTTGAGGGGGTTGAATGACCATATTAGTGGAGGAGTGAGGGTGTTTGAACCACCTTTAGTTGAGATATCCATGGCGAAAGCCAGATTGGTTGAGCTGAACCTTAGCCATGCACTTGGTGTTCAGACAGGTGTGCAGATAGGGAGTACACCTTCTAGTGGGAATAGAGATCAGGGAAATTAGTTTTAGTTAGCTACACCATTTAGGACCCCTTAGACACTCGCTAAGGGTGGACAACAGCAACAGCAACCATCGAAACCAAAACAGTTCCAGGGCTAGCAAGGTGGCAACTCTCAATATAAGAAGAATACGAACTGGCAGAAGGGAAAACAGGGCCCTACAAGGCAGTCCTCATAGAATACATCTCATGCCCCTAGTCAGGGAAGTTGCCACCACTCTAGTGGGCCGATAGGTAATAGAGGAGCTTGCTTCTCTTGTGGACAATTTGGTCATAGAGCTACGCAGTGCCCTTAGTATTTACACAATATAGGTAGTCAGAGGCTAGCAACATCTGAACCTACAGTGGGAGATGTAGGGAGATCCCATAGAGTGTTCGCAGTGGTAGATGACTACCAAGCTGATCATCATGGTACAATCATTGAGGTATCAGGTATGTTGCATGGAATCCCTATCTCTGTACTTTTTGATTCCGATGCTTCAGATTCTTTCATTTCTTCATCCATAGTGGAGCAGTGTGTACTTACTTCTGCTAAGAAGGCAGATAGGTGGCAAGTAGAGTTGGCTACAGGTGTCCGTGTTTCTGTAGATGCTTTCATTCCCAGTTGTAAGTTGGACCTAGGAACCATAGCTACCTCAGTTGACCTTCGAGTTATTCCTTTGAGTTCTTATGGAGTTGTATTGGGGATGGATTGGCTATCATCTCACAGTGCTCGTATAGATTGTCACAAGAAGATAGTGGAGTGTTTATATGACCTTGGCAAAGAAGTGGAGATTGTTGGAGTCCAGAGACTGATATCCCTACGTATGATCTCTACTATGCAACTAAAGCAGTGCATGCGTAGATGGTGTTAGCTTTTTATAGTTACTCTTGAGGAATTGGATGAGTCAAAGAGTCGACAAATCACTCTTGATAGTCACCCTATTCTTAGAGAGTATGTTGATGAGTTTTCATTGGATATTCCTGGTATGCCTCCGAAGCGAGACATAGACTTTCATGTCAATTTGGTTCCTGGTGCAGAACCTATTTCAAGAGCTCCATATCAGATGACTACTTAGGAGTTGACTAAGTTGAAGTTGTAGATAGAAGAATTGTTGGCCAAGGGATTCATTCATCCTAGTGTTTCCCCTTTGAGTATGCCTATTATCTTCATTAAGAAGAAAGATGATTCTCTTCAGTTATGCATTGATTACTGACAACTGAATAAGGTAACCATCCAGAATAAATATCCATTGCCTCGTATAGATGACCTTTTTCATTAAGTTAAGGGAACCAAGATGTTCTCTAATATTGACCTCAAGTCTGGATGCCATCAGTTGAGCATTCAGGATGCAGACATTCATAAGATAGCATTTCATACTCGTTATGGTCACTATGAGTTCATAGTGGTGCCATTTGGGTTGACGAAAGTGCCTTCAAATTTCTTGAGCTTAATGAATGGGGTTTTTTGTACCTACCTTGATCATTTCATCATTGTATTCTTGGATGACATTCTAATTTATTCTAGATCTATAGAGGAGCATGAGGGTCACTTATGTTAGGTATTGCAGTGCTTGAGGGAGAATCAACTTTATGCGAATTTGGCAAAGTGTGACTTCTTCCAGAATGAGGTGAACTATCTTCATCATGTGGTTTTGGGAGAAGGTATATCCATGGATCCTTCAAAGATCCAAGCCATTGTTGATTGTCCAACACCGACCAATGTTTCAGAAGTTAGGAGTCTTATGGGTTTGGCCGGATATTACCATCATTTTGTTGAAGGCTTTTCCCAAATAGGACACCCGATTACTTTTGTTCAGAGAAAAGGGAAGAAGTTTGTTTGGTCAGAATAATGTGAAGTAGCTTTTAGGACCTTGAAGGAACTCCTTGTCAATGCTCTGATTTTGGTAGTTCTTGATCCATCTAGAGATTTCATGGTATGCACAGATGCCTCTTTGGAAGGTATAGGTGGAGTACTTATGCAAGATGGACGTGTGGTTGCTTATGAGTCTCGCAAACTCAAGAACCACAAGTTGAACTATCCAGTTCATGATTTAGAGTTGGTATTTGTAGCTCATGCTTTGGTTAGATGGCAGCATTTCCTGTTAGGGCATCAATTTGAGATGCATAGTGATCACCGCAGTCCGCAGTATATATTCACATAGCCGAACTTGAATGCTCGAAAGTGGAGGTGGATGGAATTCTTTAGCAAGTATGATTTTGAGGTTCATTATATTCAAGGGAAAGAGAATGTAGTGGTAGATGCTTTGAGTCATAGGCGACATGAAGTTTAAGCATTGTCCCTTGGAGTAGACCTGAGAGAGAGGATTCTTGGATTTCTTCCTCAGGATACTTGGTATCAGGATGTTAGAGTAGTGATAGAGTCTGGAAGGCCTTTAGAGGGTATTTTTTCTAGATATAACCTTGAGGCAAATGGACTTCTTTGTCACCAAGGACAGATCTATGTACCTCCTTTGGAGGGTCTTCATGTTTTAATCATGACTGAGGCCCATCATGCACCTTATTTGACACATCCAGGTGTCAATAAGATGCACATAGATCTTAGATAGATTTATCATTGGGCCAGTATGAAATGTGACATTACTAATTTTGTGTCAAAGTTTTTAGAGTGGCAGCGAGTGAAGGCAAAGCATCAGCACCTAGTAGGGCTTTTAAAGCCTAATTTGGTATCAGATTGGAAATGGGATATCATTTCCATGGATTTCATTGTTGGATTGCCTGTCTCTTCACGTCATCGTGATGCTATCATGGTCATAGTTGACAGATTAACTAAGGTTACTCATTTTGTTCCCATTCGAGCTTCCTATATGGCAACAGTGGTGGCACGAGTCTTCTTGGAAGATGTAGTGAGATTGCATGGGATTCTAAGGCGGATCATATCTGATAGAGATCCTATCTTTACCTCAACATTGTGGACCTCACTTCAGCATGCTTTGGGGAATCAGTTGAACTTTAGTTCATCTTATCACCCAAAGATAAATGGTCAGACAGAGTGAGTGAATCAGGTGTTACAGGACATGCTTCGCATGTATGTGATGGACCAACAGTCACATTGGGAGGACTATATCTATCTAGTGGAGTTTGCTTATAATAATGGATATCATAGCTCCATACGTATGTCCCCCTTTTAGGAATTGTATGGTCATCCTTTCCACACTCCTTTGAGTTGGGATCGGCTAGAGGACAGGGTGCTTATAGGACTAGATATTCTTCAGGAGATGGAGCAGCAAGTAGAATAGATATGTGAGCATTTGGTAGCTGGACGAGAGAGGAAGAAGACATATGCAGATGCTCATAGGGTAGATTGTCAGTTTTCTGTTGGCTACTGTGTGTTCTTGAGAGTGCATCCGTGGAAAAGTCTAATCTATTATGGAAAGGGTTCTAAATTGGCGCCTCGATTTGTTGGACCTTTTGAGATCCTTGAGAGGATAGGACCTATTGCCTATTGTCTAGCCTCGCCACTGAGTCTATCTCACATCCATGATGTCTTTCATGTTTTAGTTCTTTGACCTTATGATCCTGATGTGACACATGTTCTTGATTGCAACTCTTTGCAGGTTGAGGACAGGCAGCTTTCCATGGAGCCCATGCGCATTCTTCAGCGTCGGGATTTGATCCTCAGGGGTGGCACCATTGCCCAAGTAAGGGTCCTATGGGACCCAAATGATGAGACCTCAATAACTTGGGAGGATACAGCGAAGATGAGAGAGCTGTACTATTATTTGTTTTAGGATTCCAGGGGTAAGCCTAGTTTTGGGGGGGAGAATGTAATACCCCTACTCATTTGAACTCATTAGACTTATATTTTATTATTGTTCATTTTTAGTGGATACATTATGATGATGTGTTATTCAAATTTTTATGATATTATTTCATGCTTTATCTGGATATGAGATGCATAATTTATTTGCAGTATTTCAGTACTTGTGAATTATGGCATTTTATGGATTATTGATATCTACTGATATTTTACTTATTTATGCAATGTGTAATTATATGTTGTGTGTCTAGGAGTGTATTGGATGCAAGGGGACAATTTTACTTCACTCATTTTAGTGAGACAAGGAACATCATGATTCTCCTTCATCAATGTGTATGTCATGTTTTCTATATTGTATATATGCATGTGTGGTTTGATGATGCAGGATATTGTAGGTACAAGTACCAAGTAGGTACGGGGTATTGTCTCCACCTAGCTTCACAGGTCTGAGTGTGCATTATATTTTTTGATGGAAGTGAAGGAGATAGTAGTTGACCCTATTTTACTTAGTTACACTCGTGTGAGTGTCATTAGTTGGTCATCCTATCAGTTTGTTCGGCCTTCATATTTTGTCATTTGATCTTTTTATGAGTTTTTGCTTGAGATTTGTTCAGTTTGTGTGTTTTAGTGGAATTGATTAATTAATTAAGTTTATGGAGTTATCACATAGTTGAATTATGTATGCATTGAGATTATAAATTTAATTAATTAAAATAAGTTATTAATTTAAGTTGTAAGCTACATGATATATTTTATTTAAATTTTAGTGAAAAATAAATTAGATTAATTTCATTTATTGTTTCCTAGAATTTTAAATAAATAAAAGAATAAATAGAATAAAAGAATAAATAAATGAATAAAATAATTCATTAAAAATATAGCATTGTTTTAATTTCTTTATTTAGAAAATTAATTAATTTGCATGAGAAAAGAAAAGAATGAATAATGATTTTTAATTATTCCATGTTAATGTATCCCTTTGTTAGAAAATTGAAAAAAAAAAAAATGCTTTTATTACTAAATTTAGGTTTTTGGGGAAAAAGATATTCAACCTAGAATTTTAGTTTAAAAAGTGGAATAGGTCATTATTTTAGGATACACAAGAAATAGGTCAGGAATTTAGGTGAAGAAATTTATTGGAAGCTTATTGAAAAGATTAGGGCTCTTCTACAGATTTCTTCCAGGAAAGCTATACCAGCTTGGGTGGCTTCTTTGAATTGTTGTTGTAAGAAAATAATTGTATTTCTTCCATCTTCTGAATGATGTGTGTGTTCAGATGATTGTTACATACTGTCTAATTAATTTTGTTCTTAGGTAAAGTCAATACTTGAAGTAAATTTCTAGTTAATGAAAATAAACTATTTCCAGAGTGTTGTGGATTAAAATTTGAGAAAATTGGTAAAATTATTATAATAAATTTTGCCAAGATTTTATTTTGCATGGAAGTTGCAAGGTTTGAGAGGAATGGGATTTACCATAGAAATCATTCCCTCTTGTTTGTTTTGTTTTGATATTGGCTATGACAGTCTTTTAATTGTAACTCAATGAAATTGTTATTTACTTTAGAAATAAACTAAATTATTAATTAAATTTAATGGATTATGGAAGTTTTGGGGAAATGGTTTTATTTAATTATTTCTAGAAAAAGAAATTGTATTAAATTCTTGGAAAAAAAATTTCATGAAAAAAAAATATTATTGAAGTTTGGAAATTATAGTTTGTATACAATTAAAATAATTTTTTTAAAAAAAATTGAAAAAATAAAAATAAAAAATAAAAAATAAATTAAATAAACACCTAGGTAGCATAAACTACCTGTGGTAGCATCTGCTACTGGTGGTAGTAGTGCTACTGAATGGTAGTACCTGCTACAATACAGTAGCAGTGCTACCAGAGGTAGCACATGCTACCGATGGTAGTATATGCTACCAGCAGCAACATGGGCTACTATGCACAGTATAGGGACAGTCAAAATTTTTCCCTTTTTCTGAAAATTTTGATGTGCGGGCCAAATTAAAAGTTTTTGATGTTCATGCAGAGTTTCAAGTTTGGTTTTAAATTAACTTATATATATATATATATATATATATATATATATATATATATATATATATATATATATATATATATATATATATATATATATATATATATATATATATATATATATATATATATATATATATATATATATATATATATATATATATATATATATATTGTAATGCCCCGCCAGGAAACCCCGAAGGGATAAGCCAAAATACAAGAATAGAGTGCAATTTTTTTTTTAAAAAAGTTACAACACATAAGATGCAACAAGATATCAAAGATTCAGATTACATAGCGGAAGACATCAACTAACACCTAAAGAGTTTCCCAACGAGATTACTTAAATTTCACAATTCACTTAACTCACACAATTAATCCAAAAGCTGAATATCTTAATAACGAGATAATTCATAATCAGGATAATTCCTTTCAAAAGATGGAAATATAAATCACAAACCAAGTTTCATCATTAAGATCCATTCATAATCTTCATTCAAGCTTTTCATTTAAAATTACAAACCATACATCTAACATTCTAATACACTAGGATTCCATCATAACATAAGAGATCTTTCCAAGCATATTTAAATTCCTTAACAACAACTGAGTATAATTCATTATTCTAAGTTACATTCTTTCATATTCCAACTTATTGCATTTCAAAAGATGATTGCATACTAGCATCTACAATAAATCTCATCTAAACCACTTGAGCATTCGATCAACATGGCATTCAAGAAGGAACTACATATAAACATTTAAAGTTAAATCCATTCATCCACTTATCCATTCTAACATAAACTATTGATACATGATAAAGATGAATAAAGGAAACATAAGAGAATACATCACATAACACCATAATGATCTCGGAGTTCACCCCTAAAGGGCTACATCTCCGGGTCTGCTCAACTGCAAGACCCCTCTGATAAATAATAAGGTTAAGAGTACAAGAGGTTACACCATTATAATCTGGCCATCAAGGCGAAACATAAACAATATACAAACGACCGCACCGGTCAATAAATACATAAATGATCCCTGAAAAGAACAGGATCCAGCTGAACATAATCAAGCTAAAACAAGAGGTCCATGAGAGCATCCATAAAACTGAGCCATCACCACCCAAGGTCTAACATGAAACCGACACTCACAAGGGTAGAGACAAAAGGATGACTCTCAAGGTACTCCTAACAGGACAAAACGACAACACACTAGCGAACGTAGGGACAAGTGTCATCACACGACCTGGTATGGTTACCATGGCAAGTCTTCATAGGTCCCGGCCCAATACACTGGGTTACCCTGGCAACCTAATCCGAGCTTCCAGCCCATCCAAGCCTCATGTGGACCCACACATCCTCTCGTGAAGACAAGGAAGATGGTTTGCCATTTCAGGCCTTCTCACAGCATGTCGAGTCTATGATAGCACTCGTCCCATGTGTGGGGCACAATTATCTTACTTAGAGATTACATTCTAATCTAATTAGGTTATCACTTATTAGACTCACTTTCGACGGGTTACCCAGCAGCCACTTTGGGCGCGACCCCCAATCGAAAGCCACTTTCCCATATGACACTAGACTACACTCAGACGAACTCAAAACCAAGGAATACACATGGTCAGACGAACGAAGTTCAAAAAGAGGACAACCATTTGGTCAAACATGACTCAAGGGTAATCACTTACTGACGGTACTCCAACTAGAGACCCGACCAACAACGGTCAACCACAATCATCATTCGACTCACACAAAGAGGATATGACCAACTACGAAAACACCACAAAGCAACAGTGCACTCGGAACCGAGGACTGAAACAGGTACCCCAAGTCAATCCATACGACAGGGTCCTACTAAACAAAGCAAAACATGCCATTTCATAATTAAAGGCGAATACAAAAATTAAACTCGCAAGGCAATAATCAGAAAAGACAATATTTCCTTAAATTGATTTAAACATTAAAATCGATCAAGTTTTCTACAAGATCCAAATCAGCTTACAGTTATCTACCTCAACTAGGGATAAGTTGTTCTTGGTTTTCTAACTCCTAAGGTTCAAAGCGTCGAACAGGCAAATTAAGCCATAATGAGTTTTTAACCAATTCATATTAATAAAAATTCAGACAACCATTAAACAACTAAAATAAGATATTTAATCTCCAATCAAAACGTTATTGCCATACTGGTTCGAAACCAACCTCTACAGTTTCATATTTTCAAACCCAGATGCATAATACGAATCATGGAAATATAATTATAAAAAGAGAATCTAAAGAAGATAATCATTTCCAAAAGCACATCGTTTCAATTCTTAACGATAAATATTTCACTTACTTTTCAATTACTCAAATGATATGTTCTAAGACAATATTTAACATCATCAAATAGTAATTACATCATATTTCAACGATTTTCCAATAACACATTATTCTATTTTATTTTTAAACAATAATACCTCAATTAGCCAAATGCTCTAATCAGCTAGAAGGTAAGATCTAGATTTATAAATCCAAGATCAATAAGAATATAAACAACAATATTCAATTGCGAAATAACAGTTGTAGAACTTAATTAGGAAGAGGGCATACGTCACGAAATGATGTTGAATAACAATTAGCCTATAAACTCCTTTATAAAGTTAATCAATATCCAATCAACTTTTATCAAGATTAATGCTACCTCATTCATAATTAAGAAACTAAATAACACTTAACATTAAAATAACTTTCATTAAAATGATATAAAATATCATGTGCATTTTTTTTTGAATGATAAAAAAAAATACATTTAAAAAAAAAAACCATTTAATAAACTGATTTAAAACAACAAAAAAAAAAGCATTTTAAAAAGGATGGAGCTGAGGGCGGGCCGTGCCCTAACCCTAGCGCCGTCCAGCACCATACCCGCAGGGAAGACCCATGCGGGCGGCGCCATTGCGGTGCCCGCGGGTCCGCGGCGCCCTGCGGCCCTGCAGCCACCGCAATGTGCCGCGGCCAGAGACCTTAATACCAGCGAGGGGGGGGGGGGGGGAACAGGGGGAGCGAGTGGGGGAGAGGGGAGGAGGAGCGGGTGGAGCTCCGCTCCCCGCCCTCCAACCCCAATCCAACGTTTTTAATAACAAACAACGCCCAGTTCGCTTAAAACAAATAAACGCACAGTTTGGTCTATTTCATAAATTTGCTATTTAAAACACACAGTTCATTTTCAAAAAGAAACGGAATAACAATGAACTGGTCTGAATTCTATATTTCGATTAAACATACAAGAATTCCATCTTTCTCTAATTAGAGATATGGGTTTAAACACTTCCTTTCAACACAGCAAACCCCATAATAATAAAACACAGTCCAATAAAGAGACTAACAATATGATTTCCAGAATGGTAAGTTTTCCCAACCCCAACCCAATTTTTCAACAAAGACTTATATTGAGCCAACAGGATCCATTTTAACACAATAACTAAAATTGAGAGATAAATCCTACCTGATCTCGCGTTCCTGGCAAGATCTGCTGAAGAGCCCCAATCTCCAGGTACCAAAGCCTTCCTTCTCCATCCAAAATCTTCTCCAAAAATGTCCATCCTCTCCAATTTTCCCCAAATTTTGGGTTATATGGAAGAGTTGACCAAAAATTCTATTTTTGGAATTAAAAATTTTATTTACAAATAATTCTCAAAATTTAATCCTTTCTAACTATAGCAACGAATTAACTTGCTCTCTAATTCCAAAAATGATTTTCTCATTTAACTAAATTTAACCTTTCAATTTTCAGAATCCAACAGAATGCAATTACGTCTATTGCGATTAAATACCAAACTTTCTTTTTTCAACAACATATATAAAATGCATTAAATATTCAAGATCGGTCATTTAATCGAATTTACTCCCAGTTAAAAATAAGCAATTCATTAACAACGAAAATCACATAACAAATTCCCGATTAATTTAATCCATTAATGTCTAATGCACAAACGCATATTTAATCAAAATAATTACTAAGGACTAATTAATCAATTTAACCAAACACACCAAGCACGCAAACCGAGAAGGTCAACCAAACAGACGACTCGCAAACCCAAACAAAAAGGGATTACCGACGACGACTGGCGATGCTCACTAGAGCACGACTAAGGTCAACTACAGTCCTACGACCACCTAATCCAACTCTAAGGATTAAACAGGTACACTCAAACCTGTAATCCAGGTGAAGAAGAACCTCGCACTCATACGGCGTTGTACCTGAAATCTCCTGCAACCAAGAGTCATACATGCATACATATATAAAATTTAATGAAAGCATTAGCTCAATATTAATACCACGAGATAGGTACACTAACAACTTGCATACAACTAGTGAGAAAACCACATCAATAGCTATGCGTAAAATCAACATCTGACTATAACATAATATTACGATAAACTAATCAAGATTAAACCAAGGTTAGAAATAGATTAGGGCCAGGGGTACTACATTCTCCCCCCCTAGGTTCCGACTTACTCCTGGAAGTCGTAAGGCTAGATGGAGAACATGTCGTACGCATCAACCCTGAAACTCATTCAACAAAGGTCAAATTGCACATAGAAATCTTTCCATAAATAAATGAAATATAATTGCAAAATCCTTTACAAACGCC
This sequence comes from Cryptomeria japonica, assembly GCF_030272615.1. Classification (NCBI taxonomy): domain Eukaryota; kingdom Viridiplantae; phylum Streptophyta; class Pinopsida; order Cupressales; family Cupressaceae; genus Cryptomeria; species Cryptomeria japonica. The sequence continues at coordinate 511,364,357 of NC_081415.1, read as the reverse complement.
ATTATCCATTGGCCAGATACATCTAAAACCATACATTCCTTACAATATTCTAGGAATTATCCACAATCATAGCAAAGAAACCAGAGTTTTCTTCCTTTCATTACACCAAATTAAAGCATTACAAAGAGGTAAACAACACTTACCATAATCATCTATCAAACATGACCAGAAGACATGCCATCAAGATCAATTTCCTTTACCAATCCATCTTTATCATAAAATTCAATAACATAGAACTAGCTTAAATATCAATTTCTATAGCCAAATTAACTTTCATGAAATAAGAGCAACATAAATAACTCAATTGTTTACACTTGCCAGGCATAAGAAAACCTTTCCAATGACTATGCCCCATAACATAGTGACAAGTCAACACAATTTATTCCATGATACAAATAATAACCATCCACATAACTGGAATGCATAACATAAAAGGCCACATGTGAGCATGTCTAATGCTCGGTCAAGGATAACATGCACGATTAGCATCTCTATGCCTGATCTCAGAACAACAATATGATCATAAGAATCCAATATCTCACTCAAGGACTCAATGGTGCTAGACACACCATAGCGGTGCTACCTTCCATACAAGACCTCTGTGAATATCCCTTGTTGTGTAAGGTGTTTAGCCTCCAAGAGATAGTCACCACTCATAGGTAGGTAGTGGATCCTAGCTGTTTTCACAGCCTCACATACCTCCATCCTCAAGGTTCCCTGCATCTACTTCCTCGTATACACTCATCCAAGCCCATCTCCTACGTTCTTGGAGAGGAATTCACATTGAAACACAAGACCAGCATACGAAAACAACAAAGATAAACTGGTTTAGCCACCAAAGTACAGAAGAATAAAGATAATAAATCCTCAATTCCAACAGTAAGGCAAGAAAATAATTTCCGGATTTGCAACATCAAATCAAAAGTGCAAAAGATCACAAGATCGTGGCTACACCTTCACAGTCAAAGTAGAATAAATTGCTGGCCCACAAAGAAATAAATAATAATTAAAAGAAAATCATAATTGCACGTTACATCACTATGTGACTAATAGCTAGCCACCAACGAGGAAGGAAGGAACAATCGTCTAGCTATCCTAGTAGCTCATCATGTGGTGTGGCCAAGTCACACATCCACATGGCATGGTAGTGTGCACCTCGACATCACCCCGCATCACGTCGTCACGTGGCATGGCTCTACCCAATACCTAGCGGTAGGCCGCATGGAAATGTCTACTACATCCCACATCGTGTCTCAGCACGGCATGGCAATACTCCATGCGGACAAAGCACGCAATGGACATATCCCACATGGCAGTGTACCCCACGGATAAGGCATGCGCTGGTCACACTCCGCATAGCGATGTTCCTCTCAGGATACTCGCCGTAAGCCAGAGGTATACATGGCTAAGGTCTACCCACAAGTCTACCAACACTGGTCAGTTGGCAACTTATGTAAGAACAATAACACGCCTCTCATCAAGACAAGGCAACAGATGCTCCAATAGAATTCCATCCATAAGCTCAAAAACTGTCATCTATATGCTCAACTAAAGGAGAGGAATAAGCTGGCACACATAAACCTATAAATAGATTCATCAAAAGGGAAAGTATTGAGTACACCTTTGATACAGTTTAGTAGTACAACTATATCATTCCTCGAAGTAGAGAAGCTAAGGTCACTTCGCGTCGATATTACTCGTACGCCAATCCATACTATTCAAGGAATGGTTACTACGAATACTACCGCTTAACATACTGAGTTACCCACAACCCGAGGTTTGGTACTCAGCAGGGAAACAAATAAGCAACAGCACATAAACAGTATGGTTTCCCATACTCATAAGCTACATATCCTCCATGGTTGATTACATCACCAATCCATGGGCACACATAATAAACACTGGTTTCTCACAACACACACAAAAATACCAGTACTGGTTTAGTCACATTTACGGGGAGTACTTTTCAGTACGCTAACATCTATTCAAGGAAGATTTCAATTATGCTTTCTATATAAATAACTGAATAAAGTTTACTCTAAATTCAAGTACTGAAATTATTAACAATTCACAATTTTATAAGGAAATAACATCATTCCTATAGCTTTCTCGAATCTCACTAAGCATTCATAACTAAATTACTAGCTAAGAAAATTCATTTCTAAAGCTTAAGACTTTCATCTATCACTATGAAGCCAAAAAGCAATAGTACATTTTCACATGTTTTATAAACATTCTATTTAAATCAATGCATTCTTAATACCATTTCTAAAAATCTTATGATTAGGCAAAGAGAAGGGAAAGAGAGTTTGATAACCAAACTATTTCCTACAAAAAACGCAAGATCAAACAAGATCACGCTGCATTATACATTTTCTCACTATAAGCCTATCATTTCAATTACACGGTTTTCATTTCACTACTGTTTAGAAGGATGACAATCAGCCTAACAAAACATTTCCAAAAGTTATGGTTGCAACAGGAGGTTCTAGTTTTCCAAACAAAACAGAGATCAAGACATGCAATCTTTTCGATAATGCAAGACCTCTTAAGAACACTCACTTAATAAAAATACAATATAGACACATGCCATAATTTGCAACCTATTAGAAATCACATTACGATCAAAGATAAGCAAAGAGTTATTACCCCAAATAACACATATTAATGCACGCACATCAAACAAGCTTTTCATTCGCACTTTCTAAACACATTAAGGTAATTACATATACCCAACAGCGAGTTCGATGGAGCATTTGCTAAAATAAATCTTCAATCAACTGGTTTAATGAGACAAATAAGACAATCTTTCGGAAAACACATTAATACTCTCTCAAAGCTACCATAACATGCTCTTTTTAACACTTCTACAAACCAAGCAGTTTCACATAATTCAACTATTCACATAGCAATGCACCTTACTAAGGTAGAATTTAATCATGCTACTCCTACAAAATACACATACAGTTTTCTCCCAATCACTAAAATAAATTTTAAAACCCATAGCCCTTTAATAATCTAAAAACATAAGCGACATAAGGCTCACACAAGGGTTCAAGAAGTCACACCCTTTTTCTCTCTTGCAACCAGGAAAAACTCAAATCAAAGATAATTACTCATATCCTAATCATTTTAATTTCCAGAAAGAGAGAGAGAGAGAGAGGAATGGTGATAATCATTTAATTTTCTAGAAAGTAAGCATACAATAATTGCCATACTAGTCCTTCAAGTGGACAACATTAAGCTAAATCGTAATCTTTAAACAAACATAATTCGCACTTTCAGATTCAAGACAAGCACGGACCAACCCAAATGGATTGGTCTAAAGAGTACAACACTCCATAAGGGAAGGTACATACGACTCTCTTTCAGAATAAGAGAAATCATAGACCAAGACATCAATAAGCACACAGAGCACAAATAAGCACTCAAACACCAACATCAAGAAGGCGAAAACAAGGTGTGAACACACATGTTACACACCAGCTAAGGTCTGCTCAATCACTCACATGCAAAAGGAGGACAAGCATACACATAAGGTCGATACACCTCACACAAATAGAGGGCACACGCGACACCAGAGATCCCAATGTTTGCAACATGGGCTCTGATACCAAATGTAATGCCCCGCCAGGAAACCCCGAAGGGATAAGCCAAAATACAAGAATAGAGTGCAATTTCTTTTTTTTTTTAAAGTTACAACACATAAGATGCAACAAGATATCAAAGATTCAGATTACATAGCGGAAGACATCAACTAACACCTAAAGAGTTTCCCAATGAGATTACTTAAATTTCACAATTCATTTAACTCACACAATTAATCCAAAAGCTGAATATCTTAATAACGAGATAATTCATAATCAGGATAATTCCTTTCAAAAGATGGAAATATAAATCACAAACCAAGTTTCATCATTAAGATCCATTCATAATCTTCATTCAAGCTTTTCATTTAAAATTACAAACCATACATCTAACATTCTAATACACTAGGATTCCATCATAACATAAGAGATCTTTCCAAGCATATTTAAATTCCTTAACAACAACTAAGTATAATTCATTATTCTAAGTTACATTCTTTCATATTCCAACTTATTGCATTTCAAAAGACGATTGCATACTAGCATCTACGATAAATCTCATCTAAACCACTTGAGCATTCGATCAACATGGCATTCAAGAAGGAACTACATATAAACATTTAAAGTTAAATCCATTCATCCACTTATCCATTCTAACATAAACTATTCATACCTGATAAATCTGAATAAAGGAAACATAAGAGAATACATCACATAACACCATAATGATCTCAGAGTTCACCCCTAAAGGGCTACATCTCTGGGTCTGCTCAATTGCAAGACCCCTCTGATAAATAATAAGGTTAAGAGTACAAGAGGTTACACCATTATAATCTGGCCATCAAGGCGAAACATAAACAATATACAAACGACCACACCGGTCAATAAATACATAAACGATCCCTGAAAAGAATAGGATCCAGCTGAACATAATCAAGCTAAAACAAGAGGTCCATGAGAGCATCCATAAAACTGAGCCATCACAACCCAAGGTCTAACATGAAACCGACACTCACAAGGGCAGAGACAAAAGGACGACTCTCAAGGTACTCCTAACAGGACAAAACGACAACACACTAGCGAACGTAGGGACAAGTGTCATCACACGACCTGGTATGGTTACCATAGCAAGTCTTCATAGGTCCCGGCCCCATACACTGGGTTACCCTAGCAACCTAATCCGAGCTTCCAGCCCATCCAAGCCTCATGTGGACCCACACATCCTCTCGTGAAGACAAGGAAGATGGTTTGCCATTTCAGGCCTTCTCACAGCATGTCGAGTCTATGATAGCACTCGTACCATGTGTGAGGTACAATTATCTTACTTAGAGATTACATTCTAATCTACTTAGGTTATCACTTATTAGACTCACTTTCGACGGGTTACCCAGCAGCCACTTTGGGTGCGGCCCCCAATCGAAAGCCACTTTCCCATACGACACTAGACTACACTCGGACGAACTCAAAACCAAGGAATACACATGGTCAGACGAACGGAGTTCAAAAAGAGGACAACCATTTGGTAAAACATGACTCAAGGGTAATCACTTACTGACGGTACTCCAACTAGAGACCCGACCAACCACGGTCAACCACAATCATCATTCGACTCACACAAAGAGGATATGACCAACTACGACAACACCACAAAACAACAGTCCACTCGGAACCAAGGACTGAAACAGGTACCCCAAGTCAATCCATACGACAGGGTCCTACTAAACAAAGCAAAACATGCCATTTCATAATTAAAGGCGAATACAGAAATTAAACTCGCAAGGCAATAATCAGAAAAGACAATATTTCCTTAAATTGATTTAAACATTAAAATCGATCAAGTTTTCTACAAGATCCAAATCAGCTTACAGTTATCTACCTCAACTAGGGATAAGTTGTTCTTGGTTTTCTAACTCCTAAGGTTCAAAGCGTCGAACAAGCAAATTAAGCCATAATGAGTTTTTAACCAATTCATATTAATAAAAATTCAGACAACCATTAATCAACTAAAATAAGATATTTAATCTCCAATCAAAACGTTATTGCCATACTGGTTCGAAACCAACCTCTACAGTTTCATATTTTCAAACCCAGATGCATAATACGAATCATGGAAATATAATTATAAAAAGAGAATCTAAAGAAGATAATCATTTCTAAAAGAACATCATTTTTATTCTTAACGATAAATATTTCACTTACTTTTCAATTACTCAAATGATATGTTCTAAGACAATATTTAACATCATCAAATAGTAATTACATCGTATTTCAACGATTTTCCAATAACACATTATTCTATTTTATTTTTAAACAATAATACCTCAATTAGCCAAATGCTCTAATTAGCTAGAAGGTAAGATCTAGATTTATAAATCCAAGATCAATAAGAATATAAACAACAATATTCAATTGCGAAATAACAGTTGTAGAACTTAATTAGGAAGAGGGCATACGTCACGAAATGACGTTGAATAACAATTAGCCTATAAACTCCTTTATAAAGTTAATCAATATCCAATCAACTTTTATCAAGATTAATGCTACCTCATTCATAATTAAGAAACTAAATAACACTTAACATTAAAATAACTTTCATTAAAATGATATAAAATATCATGTGCATTTTTTTTTGAATGATTAAAAAAAAATACATTTAAAAAAAAAAACCATTTTATAAACTGATTTAAAACAACAAAAAAAAATGCATTTTAAAAAGGATGGAGGCGAGGGCAGGCCGTGCCCTAACCCTAGCGTTATCCAGCACCATACCCGCAGGGAAGACCCATGCGGGCGGCGCCACTGCGGTGCCCGCAGGTCCGCGACGCCCTGCGGCCACCGCAGTGTGCCACGACCAGAGACCTTAATACTAGCGAGGGGGGGGGGGAAACAGGGGGAGCGAGCGGGGGAGAGGGGAGGAGGAGCGGGTGGAGCTCCGCTCCCCGCCCTCCAACCCCAATCCAACATTTTTAATAACAAACAACGCCCAGTTCGCTTAAAACAAATAAACGCACAGTTTGGTCTATTTCATAAATTTGCTATTTAAAACACAGAGTTCGTTTTCAAAAAGAAACGGAACAACAATGAACTGGTCCGAATTCTATATTTCGATTAAACATACAAGAATTCCATCTTTCTCTAATTAGAGATATGGGTTTAAACACTTCCTTTCAACACAGCAAACCCCATAATTATAAAACACAGTCCAATAAAGAGACTAACAATATGATTTCCAGAATGGTAAGTTTTCCCAACCCCAACCCAATTTTTCAACAAAGACTCATATTGAGCCAACAGGATCCATTTTAACACAATAACTAAAATTGAGAGATAAATCCTACCTGATCTCGCGTTCCTGGCAAGATCTGCTGAAGAGCCCCAATCTCCAGGTACCAAAGCCTTCCTTCTCCATCCAAAATCTTCTCCAAAAATGTCCATCCTCTCCAATTTTCCCCAAATTTTGGGTTATATGGAAGAGTTGACCAAAAATTCTATTTTTGGAATTAAAAATTTTATTTACAAATAATTCTCAAAATTTAATCCTTTCTAACTATAGCAACAAATTAACTTGCTCTCTAATTCCAAAAACGATTTTCTCATTTAATTAAATTTAACCTTTCAATTTTCAGAATCCAACAGAATGCAATTACGTCTATTGCGATAAATACCAAACTTTCTTTTTTCAACAGCATATATAAAAAGCATTAAATATTCAAGATCAGTCATTTAATCGAATTTACTCCCAATTAAAAATAAGCAATTCATTAACAACGAAAATCGCATAACTAATTCCTGATTAATTTAATCCATTAATCTCTAATGCACAAATGCATATTTAATCAAAATAATTACTAAGGACTAATTAATCAATTTAACCAAACACACCAGGCACGCAAGCCGAGAAGGTCAACCAAATAGACGACTCGCAAACCCAAACAAAAAGGGATTACTGACGATGACTGGCGATGCTCACTAGAGCACGACTAAGGTCAACTAGGGTCCTACGACCACCTAATCCAACTCTAAGGATTAAAAAGGTACACTCAAACCTGCAATCCAAGTGAAGAAGAACCTCGCACTCATACGGCGTTGTACCTAAAATCTCCTGCAACCAAGAGTCATACATGCATACATATATAAAATTTAATGAAAGCGTTAGCTCAATATTAATACCACGAGATAGGTACACTAACAACTTGCATACAACTAGTGAGAAAACCACATCAATAGCTATGCGTAAAATCAACATCTGACTATAACATAATATTACGATAAACTAATCAAGATTAAACCAAGGTTAGAAATAGATTAGGGCCAGGGGTACTACATATATATATATATATATATTATATGTAAGTTAATTTTATTTTGGATATTATGTTATTTGGTATTTTAATATCGTGGAAATTAAATTTTGAGTTGATAGATATATATTTTGTAATATTATTATAAGTGAATTATTTATAGGTATTCATATAATTATATTATATGAATATAATTTAATTTATAAGTTATAATTTGTATTTTATGAATGTAATTAATTATAGCTTGGGTATTTTTAGAAAAGCTTGTAAATTTACAGATTTTATATTTATGCTTGAAAACATTAGGAGATTAATGTTGTTTGATTGATTTAAATCTTATTGGACAAATGCCAACGTTGATTGTTTTGTATTAAAATAGTTGTGTTTTCTTATCTTCTGGAAATTCCTTATTTGCAAGTTACCTATGCTATTGGTTGTTTTAAGAAAAGATTGCCTATATTAGGATCTTGTGTAAATGGTGTTTGTAGTCAAGCTTAGTTTCATTACAATTCAAGTTGAGTTGTCATTATGTCATATGTTGTTATATCTCCTTGGTCAGGTGTTGTTCTTTAACATTATTGATGTGAACCATTCTGTGTGTTGTCCAAATGGTCAATCTTGGGTTAGTGATTGTGTATCTTTCACCTATTGTTTGCCAAGATTAGTTATGGCTATCTGTTTTGCCATAGAGTTCTCGTAGAGAGACCTTTCCTGTTAGTGTCCTATGTGAGAGAGTGGCTTTCAAGCGGGGGTCATGCCCAAAGTGGATGATAGGATAACCCATCGGAAGTTAATTAATAAGTGATAACCTAATAATTGATTAGGGGGTGGGTAGAATAAATATTAATTAAGATAATGTACCTCATGCATAGGTGTAGTGCTTGTACAAGGCTCATAATGTTACGAGAAGGCCTGGAATGGTAAACTTACCACCTTGTCTTCACGAAAGGATTGGTAGGGTCCGCATGAGACTTAGTTGGAGCCGGAAGCTGAGAGAGGTTACCAGGATAAAGAGCCAGGACCTTGGAGGCCTACCATGGTAACCATCAAGCTAGGCGATGACACTCTCTCCTTAGAGTCACTAGTGTTTTGTGAGTTGAGTCACATGGATGTTTGTGGAGTCTTGTAGTTCTTTTGTACTTATCTTACTTTGCTTGCTTGAGGGTTTTCTACTATCTCCTAGCATGGTGGGGTGGTTCCATTTCAGGATCACATGGTCAGGTGGTAGTGCCCCTTCCCATTGGATGTTTTGGATTGTATCCTCAGGTGAGGAAAGACTTCACTGCTGTTTTATTGATTCATGGTTCATGTACCAGCTCATATTCATGATCATTGTTCAGTTGAGACCTTGTGGTCATTGTATCAAACTTTTATGTAACCTTGATATTGTAACTTTGTATCTGTGGCATTTTTGGAAGCCATGTATTTATGGATATTTTAATATTATGTCAGTGGAATGTATGTTAATTCAGTTGCTTTGTTCTTATGTATAAATGATTTATGGAAAATTGAATGCACTAGAATACTTTGATTTCTTTCATTATGTAATTTAGATGTATGTGTAGTTTTGAACTTAAGCATTTACTTTATCTAATTTAATGGACAATTGGATTTACCATGGTGTTAATATAATCTACAATTAATCTTCATTGGTAACCCTTAGGAAATCATGTGTTAGTCTTCCATTGTGTTATTAGACATGCAATGGTTATAATTGATGCACTTAATCTTTAAAAAAAAAATATTTCACCCTTTAGTTGCCTAGTTGTGTTGTTTTCCTTTAGGATTCCTGGTTGGGCATTACAATAACAAGTACTGATTATCATTCTCAAGCTTCTTATGATTCATTATGTTTTCTTCTCCTCATAAAATGGTTGTGGCAATGGTTACTTCATGAATGCAAATGTATTGTCATGATGGCATTCTGTATTAACTATCTTATAGCTATACTGAAACTACTCTTTATCCCTCTTGATAGTGAGTACCATAAACAATTATGTATCAGACATTGATACTTTTTTAAACATTAAGACATACACATCCATAAATATTTGTCTTTTTTAGTTTCCTTGAGACTTGATAATGTTTATCCTTGTGTTGGTTGTGTATGAACATTGAGACTACGCAATTGCAGCCAATGTTGCTTTCTTCAGTACTATAGTAGATTTCTAAGGATTTGTTCTTGTATAATACTATCTTAAATTCTTCTTACAAAGCTACCATGATAGACATGCATTTTGTTTTGTTTCAAGCTTGTGTACTACTTCCTTTCTTTCTATTGTGATATGAATGACACTGTTTGTTATATGGTGCATCTGAAGACATAGGGTTTTACATGCATCAACTCCAATCATGAAATGACCATTACCTTAAATCAATAATGTATTGTTATAACCATTCTCACTAATGAATTGCAGTAGCTAGGACTGTCAACTTATTGGCATTTCTTCATGGGTATACTATTTGTTGCTCACAGTATTTTATTATCCCTTTAACCCTCTGTGATAGTCCAGATTTTCCTTTATCATTGGCAAGGCTTATATTTGATTTTGACCTTTGTAGGATTGTGCATATAACTAAAAAACTCCCATCTCTAATGGTGATTATCATTTATGGTAATATTTATGCTGAAGGTTTCTTTACATACTATAATATTCATAGGAGGCGATTGTGTTTTGTGTTTTTGTAGGCTCAAAGTGACTAAGACTATTGTACAATGTGTTTCACTTATTATTTCTCTAGTATACCACTCTAATAGGTCTCTAGAGTCTTTATCTCTTCATGACTGTCTTTGAATATGTTTTTGAAGGTGCCTTAATTGTCTTAGGTATTTGTATGCTTTGTCATCTAATAAAGATGAGTAGCTCTATAAACTATGAGTAAAGACTATATATCACAATATTTGTGATTGTTGCTATGAAGTTGATTTGCAATATCATAACTACTCCTATGTGTTGATATAAAGTTTTCTATCATGCATATATATCATTATCATTATCATGCTATCATGCTGACTCATTATAAAGTTGATTTGCACTGTCATAACTACTCCTATGTATTGATATAAAGTTTTCCCTTAATTACAATGTTGAATAATGCTCTAAAAATATATCCCTGCATCTAAAAATATGATAAACTCATTATCATGCATATATATATATATATATATATATATATATATATATATATATATATATATATATATATATATATATATATATCCCTCCATCTAAAAATATACTCAATGGATACTTTAAAAAAAGAAGAAGGGATATATGTATATAAAAGGCATTATGATGTTGCTTAACTATTTACTATGATAAACTCATTATCATGCTATCATAACTACTCATTACTATGATATATATAATGAGTTTATCCATTGAGTATATTTTTAGATGCAGGGATATATACATATATATATATATATATATATATCATAGTAATGAGTAGTTATGACAACATGATAATGAGTTTATCATAGTATATTTTTAGATGCAGGGATATATATATATATATATCCTTGCATCTAAAAATATACTCAATGGATACTTTAAAAAAAAAAAAGGGATATATGTATATAAAAGGCATTATGATGTTGCTTAACTATTTACTATGATAAACTCATTATCATGCTATAATAACTACTCATTACTATGATATATATATATATATATATATATATATATATATATCCCTGCATCTAAAAATATACTCAATGGATAAACTCATTATCATGCTATATATATCATTATCATGCATATATATCATATATATCATTATGATGTTGCTTAACTATTTACTATGATAAACTCATTATCATGCTGTCATAACTACTCATTACTATGATATATATATATATATATATATATATATATATATATATATATATATATATATATATATATATATATATATATATATATATATATATATATATATATATATATATATCCCTGCATCTAAAAATATACTCAATGGATAAACTCATTATCATGCTATATATATCATTATCATGCATATATATCCCTGCATCTAAAAATATACTATGATAAACTTTAATGCCCCGCCAGGAAACCCCGAAGGGATAAAGCCAAAACACAAGAATAGAGTGCAAAATATTTTATTTTATTTTTTTTAAAGTTACAACACAGAAGATGCAACACGATAAGAAAGATTTAGATTACATAGCGGAAGACATCAACTAACTACTAAAGAGTTTCCCAATGAGATTACTTAAATTTCACAATTCACTTAACTCACACAATTATCCAATAAGCTAATTATCTTAATAACGAGATAATTCATATTCAGGATAATTTCTTTCAAAGGACGGAAACATAAATCACAACAAAGATTCATCCATTAACATCCATTCATAATCTTCATTCAAGCTTTTCATTTAAAATTACAAACCACACATCTAACATTCTAATACCCTAGGATTTCATCATAACATATGAGATCTTTCCAAGCATATTTAAATTCCTTAATAACAACTGCGTATAATTCATTACTCTAAGTTACATTCTTTCATATTCCAACTTATTGCATTTCAAAAGACGATTGCATACTAGCATCTACGGAAGATTCTCATCTAAACTACTTATGCATTCGATCAACATGGCATTCAAGAAAGAACTGAATATAAGCATTTATGGTTAATTCCAATTATCCACTTAACCATTCTAACATAAGTTAATCATACATGATAAAGCTGAATAAAGGAAACATAAGAGAATACATCACATAACACCATAATGATCTCGGAGTTCACCCCTAAAGGGCTACATCTCTGGGTCTGCTCAACTGCAAGACCCCTCTGATAATTAATAAAGGTTAAGAGTACAAGAGGTTACACCATTACGATCCAGCCATCAAGGCGAAATATAAACAATATACAAGTGACCGCATCGGTCCATAAATACATAAACGATCTCTGAAAAGAACAGGATCCAGCTGAACATAAATCAAGCTAAAACAAGAGGTCCATGAGAGCATCCATAAAACTGAGCCATCACCACCCAAGGTCTAACATGAAACCGATACTCACAAGGGCAGAGACAAAAGGGACGACTCACAAAGGTACTCCTAATAGGACAAAATGACAACACGCTAGCGAACGTAGGGACAAGTGTCATCACACGACCTGGTGTGGTTACCATGGCAAGTCTTCATAGGTCCTGGCCCCATACACTAGGTCACCCTGGCAACCAAATCCGAACTTCCGGCCCATCCAAGCCTCATGTGGACCCACACATCCTCTCGTGAAGACAAGGATGATTGTTTGCCATTTCAGGCCTTCTCACAGCATGTCGAGTCTATGATAGCACTCGTCCCATGTGTGAGGCACATTTATCTTACTTAGAGATTACATTCTAATCTACTTAGGTTATCACTTATTAGACTCACTTTCGACGGGTTACCCAGCACCCACTTTGGGCGCGGCCCCCAATCGAAAGCCACTTTCCCATACGACACTAGACTATACTCAGACGAACTCAAAACCAAGGAATAGACATGGTCAGGTGAACGGAGTTCAAGAAGAGAGAAACAATCACCCGATCAAACACGACTCAAGGGTAATCATTTACTAACGGTACTCTAACTAGAGACCCGATCAACAACGGTCAACCATAATCATCATTCGACTCACACACACAAGGAGGATATGATCAAAACGACACTACCACAATACCATAGTCAACTCGGAATCGAGGACTGAAACAGGTACCCCAAGTCAATCCATACGACAGGGTCCTATCAAACAAAGCACTCTTGCCATTTCATAATTAAAAGCGAACACAGCAATAAAACTCGCAAGGCAATAATCAGAAAGGCAATATCTTCTCAAATTGATTTAATCATTACAAGACGATCAAGTTCTCTACAAGATCTATAACAGATTACAGTTATCTACCTCAACTAGGAATAAGTTGGTCTTGGTTTTCTAACTCTTGAAGGTTCAAGGCATCGAACAGACATATAAAGCCATAAAGAGTTTTTAAACCAATTTCATATTAATAAAATTCAGACAACCATCAATCAACTAAAATAAGATATTTAATCTCCAACAACCATCATTAACATACTGGTTCGAACTCAATCTCTACAGATTCATAATTTCAATCCTAGATGCATAATACGGATCATGGAATATAAAAAAATAGAAAGAGAATCTAAATGGAGATAATCATTTCCAAGCATATCGTTTCAATTTCTACAATAAATATTTCGCTTACTTTTCAATTGCGAAAATTCACGGTTGTAGAACTTAATTAGAAAGGGTACAAAAGTCGTGAAATGAAATTGGATAATCACTAACTTATAAATTCCATTATAGAATTAATTAATATCCAAATTTACATTTAGCAAGATATTGCCTCTTAATCATAACTAAGAGCAATTTAAACTTAGCATTAAAATTAACTTTCATTAACATGATATTAAATCATACGAATTTTTTTTTGAGTGATAAAAAAAAACACATAAAAAAAACTATTTTAAAAACTTGCTTTAAACAAAAAAAAATGCATTAAAAAAAAACAGGGAAGGCGAGGCGGCCGTGCCCTAACCCTAGCCGAGGGAAAAGGGGCGGCGGCGCCCGCGGTGGTGCCCGCAGGTGCCGCGGCGCCCTGCGGCCACCGCCGTGAGCCGCAGGCACCACGGTCTGCGAGAAGGGCAAGGGAACGGGGGGAGCAGCAAGGGGGACGTGCGGGGGAGAGGGGAGGAGGGGTGGGTGGAGCTCCGATCCCCGCCCTCCAACCCCAAAACACAGTCCGAACAAAACACGCGCCCAGTCCCGTCCAAATAAAAATAACAACGCACAATTTGTAAAACACAAAATACGTTTAAAATTTCGTTGAACACACAGTTCGATGATAAAATTAAATTTATATTTCTCTTTCCCTCATTTCCAAACACCACTGGGTTTTCAAACACCCACAAACAGGGTAAAAAACTGAGGAATAACAAAACCCCAACGATTTGAAGATTATCAATGAACATTTCTTCAACAAAACCCATACTTGGGTAAAATGGATAATAAACTAAATAACTCAACCATTATTCTCAATAACATCTAAATTCTAACAAAGAGTTCAAATTGAGAGACCCCAAGGGAGATTTACACCAAAAATTCATCAAGAACAGCCATTTCCAATTCATATCCAAAAATTAAATCTGAAAACAATCAAAAGATTGGATTTTGGCAACAAGCAACCACTTTCATAAGAATGAGGAAGAACAAATACGGTAAATCCTACCTTCATACGCATTCCTGGAGTAGCTGAAGGAGAGCCCACCTGTCAGATCCAGCAAAATTCCTTCCCAAACCTCCAAAATCTTTCCAACAAAAATCTTCTCCAAAAATGTCCATTCCTCCATTTTTCCCCAAATTTGGGTTATATGGAAGAGTTGACCCAAAAATTCTATTTTTGGGAATTAAAATTTTTATTTAAAAATAATTCTCAAAATTAATCCTTTCCTCACTATACAACAAATTAAACTTGCCTTTCAATTCAAAAAAATCGATTTCTTATTTAATCAAATTTAGCCGTTCTAATTTAATAATCCAACAGAATACAGTCAATCTATTGCGATAATAAAAACAAAACTTTCTTTTTCGACAGCATATATAAAATGCATTAAATATTCAAGATCAGTCATTTAATTGAATTTACTCCTAATTAAAAACAGACAATTCATATCAACGAAAATCGCATAACGAATTCCCGATTAATTTAACCCATAATCTTCTATGCACAAACGCATATTAAAACAAGATAATTACTAAGGACTAATTAAACAATTTAACCAAACACACCAAGCACGCAAACCGAGAAGGCCAACCAAACAAACGACTCGCAAACCCAAACAAGAAGGGATTACCGACGACGACTGGCGATGCTCACTTGAGCACGACAAAGGTCGACTAGGGTCTTACGACCACCTAATCCAACTCTAAGGATTAACAGAGGTACATTCAAACCTGCACATCCAGGTGAAGACGAACCTCGCACTCATGCGACTTCGTACCTGAAATCTCCTGCAACCAAAGATCATACATGCATACATATATAGAATTTAATGAAAGCGTTAGCTCAATATTAATACCACAAAATAGGTACACAAAACAACTTGCATACAACTAGTGTGAAACCACATCAATAGCTATGCGTAAAATCAACATCTGACCATAACATAATATTACAATAAACTAATCAAGATTAAACCAAGGTTAGAAATAGATTACGGTAGGGGTACTACATTCTCCCCCCCTAGGTTCCGACTTACTCCTGGAAGTCGTAAGGCTAGATGAAGAACATGTCGTACGCATCAGCCCTGAAAATCATTCAACAAAGATCAAATTGCACATAGAAATCTTTCCCTAAATAAATGAAATATTCTTGCAAAATCCTTTGCAAACGCCATTATCCATTGGCAAGATACATCTAAAACCATACATTCCTTAAAATATTCTAGGAATTATCAATAATCATAGCAAAGAAACAAGAATTTTCTTTGTTTCATAACACCAAATTAAAGCATTACAAAAGAGGTAAACCACAATTACCATAATCATCTACCAAAAATGACAAGAAAACATGCCATAATGATCAATTTCCTTTACCAATCCATTTTTATCATAAAATTTTATTGAATGGAACTAGCTCAAAATATCAATTTCTACAACCAAATTAACTTTCATGAAATAAGAGCAACAAAATAACTCAATTGATTACACTTGCCAGGCATATAACAACCTTTCCAAAGACTATGACCCATAACATAGCGACAAGCTAACACAATTTACTCCATGATACAAATAATAACCATCCACATAACTGGAATGCATAACAGAAAAGGCCACATGTGAGCATGTCTAATGCTCGGTCAAAGATAACATGCATGATCAGCATCTCTATGCCTGATCTCAGAACAACAATATGATCATAAATATCCAATATCTCACTCAAAGGCTCGATGGTGCTAGGCACACCATAGCGGTGCTACCTTCCATACAAGACCTTTGTGAATATCCCTTGTTGTGTAAGGTGTTTAGCCTCCAAGAGATAGTCACCATACATAGGTAGGTAGTGGGTACTAGCTGCGTCATAGCCTCACATACCCCCTATCCTCATGGTTCCCTGCGTCTACTTCCTCGTATACACTCATCCAAGCCCGTCTCCTACGTTCTTGGAGAGGCATTCACATTGCAACACAAGACCAGCATACGAAAACAACAAGGATGAACCAGTTTAGCCACCAAAGTACAGAAGAATAAAGATAATAAATCCTCAAATCCAACAGTAAGGCAAGAAAATAATCCGAAATCTCAACACCAAATCAAAAGTGCAAAAGATCACAAGATCGTGGCTACACCTTCACAGTCAAAGTAAAATAAACTGTTGATCCCCAAAGAAATATAAAGAATAGCACAACTGCACATAACATCACTGCGTGACTAATAGCTAGCCACCAATGAGGAAGGAAGGAACAATCGTCTAGCTATCCTAGTAGCTCATCATGTGGTGTGGCCAAGTCACACATCCACAAGGCATGGCAGTGCACACCTCGACATCACCCCGCATCACGTCGTCACGTGGCATGGCTCTACCCAATACCTAGCGGTAGGCTGCATGGAAATGTCTACTACATCCCGCATCGTGTCTCAGCACGGCATGGCAATACTCCAAGCGGACAAAGCACGCAATGGACGTATCCCGCATGGCAGTGTACCCCGCGGATAAGGCACGCGCTGGTCACACTCCGCATAGCAATGTTCCTAGAAGGATACTCGTCGTAAGTCAAAGGTATACATGACTATGGTCCACCCACATGCCCACCAACACAAACTAACTGGCAGCACAAGTGAATAAACCTACCTTTCATGAAGACAAGGCAAAGGATCCTCCGAATAATACCATCACGATACACAAGAATCACCATCCAAACTGCTCAAATAAAGGAAGAGAATAGGCTAGCACACATAACCCTATAAATAGATTCATCAAAAGGGAAAGTATTGAGTACACCTTTGATACAGTTTAGTAGTACAACTATATCATTCCTCGAAGTAGAGAAGCTAAGGTCGCTTCGCGTCGATATTACTCGTACGCCAATCCATACTATTCAAGGAACGGTTACTATGAATACTGCCCCTTAACATACTGAGTTACCCACAACCCGAGGTTTGGTACTCAGCAGGGAAACAAATAAGAAATAGCACATAAACAGTATGGTTTCCCATACTCATAAGCAACATATCCTCCATGGTTGATTACTTCACCAATCCATGGGCACACATAATAAGCACTGGTTTCTTACAACACACACAAATACACCAGTACTGGTTTAGTCACATTTACGGGGAGTACTTTTCAGTACGCTAACATCTATACAAGGAAGATTCCAAATACATAAGGAATTAACATCATTTTTATATCTTTCTCGAATCTCACTAAGCATTCATAATTAAATTACTAGCTAAGCAAATTCATTTCTTAAAGCTTAAGACTTTCATCTATCACTATGAAGCCAAAAAGCAACATACAATTTCACATGTTCTATAAACATTCCTTTTAAATCAATGCACTCTTTAATATCATTTCTAAAAATCTCATGATTAGGCAAAGAGAAGGGAAAGAGAGTTTGATAACCAAACTATTTCCTACAAAAAAAACGCAAGATCAAACAAGATCACGCTACATTATACATTTTCTCACTATAAGCCTATCATTTAATTACACGGTTTTCATTTCGCTACCGTTTAGAAGGATGACAATCAGCCTAACAAAACATTCCCAATAATTATGGTTGCAACAGGAGGTTCTAGTTTTCCAAACAAAATAGAGATTAAGAGAGGCAATCCTTTCAATTATGCAAGACCTCATAAGAACACTCACTTAATAATAATACAATATAGACACATGTCATAATTTGCAACCTATTAGAAAAGATCACATTACGATCAAAGATAAGCAAAGAGTTATTACCCCAAATAACACATAAAACAACCTTTCGGAAAACACATTAATATTCTCTCGAAGCTACAATAACAAGCTCTTTTCAATACTTCTTCTACAAACCAAGCAGTTTCACATAATTCAACTATTCGCATAGCAATGCACCTTACTAAGGTAGAATTTAATCATGCTACTCCTACAAAATACACACATGGAGAATCCTTTAAACGTACACATACAGTTTTCTCCCAATAACCAATATACATTCTTAAACCCATAGCCCTTTAATAATCTAAAAAAAAAACATAAGCGTCATAAGGCTCACACAAGGGTTCAAGAAGTCACACCCTTTTTCTCTCTTGCAAACAAGAAACTCAAATCAAAGATAATTACACATATCATAATCATTTTAATTTCCAGAAAGAAGAGAGAGAGATAAATGGCGATAATCATTTAATTTCTATAAAATAAGCATACAATAATTGCCATACTAGTCCTTCAAGTGGACAACATTAAGCTAGATCTTAATCTTAAACAAACACAATTCGCACTTTCAGATTCAAGACAAGCACGGACCAACCCAAATGGGTTAGTCTAAAGAGTACAACACTCAATAAGAGAAGGTACATACGACTCTCTTCCAGAATAAGAGAAATCGTAGACCAAGACATCAATAAGCACACAATGCACATATAAACACTCAAACACCAACATCAAGAAGGCGAAAACCAGGTGTGAACACACACGTTACACACCAGCTAAGGTCTGCTCAATCACTCACATGCAACAGGAGGACAAGCATACACATAAGGTCGATACACCTCACACCAATAGAGGGCACACGCGACACCAGAGATCCCAATGTTTGCAACATGGGCTCTGATACCAAATGTAATGCCCCGTCAGGAAACCCCGAAGGGATAAAGCCAAAACACAAGAATAGAGTGCAAAATTTTTTATTTTTATTTTTAAAAGTTACAACACAGAAGATGCAACACGATAACAAAGATTCAGATTACATAGCGGAAGACATCAACTAACACCTAAAGAGTTTCCCAACGAGATTACTTAAATTTCACAATTCACTTAACTCACACAATTATCCAATAAGCTAATTATCTTAATAACGAGATAATTCATATTCAAGATAATTTCTTTCAAAGGACGGAAACATAAATCACAACAAAGATTCATCCTTTAAGATCCATTCATAATCTTCATTCAAGCTTTTCATTTAAAATTACAAACCACACATCTAACATTCTAATACCCTAGGATTTCATCATAACATATGAGATCTTTCCAAGCATATTTAAATTCCTTAATAACAACTGAGTATAATTCATTACTCTAAGTTACATTCTTTCATATTCCAACTTATTGCATTTCAAAAGACGATTGCATACTAGCATCTACGGAAGATTCTCATCTAAACTACTTATGCATTCGATCAACATGGCATTCAAGAAAGAACTGAATATAAGCATTTATGGTTAATTCCAATTATCCACTTAACCATTCTAACATAAGTTAATCATACATGATAAAGCTGAATAAAGGAAACATAAGAGAATACATCACATAACACCATAATGATCTCGGAGTTCACCCCTAAAGGGCTACATCTCTGGGTCTGCTCAACTGCAAGACCCCTCTGATAATTAATAAAGGTTAAGAGTACAAGAGGTTACACCGTTATGATCCAGCCATCAAGGTGAAATATAAACAATATACAAGCGACCGCATCGGTCCATAAATACATAAACGATCTCTAAAAAGAACAGGATCCAGCTGAACATAAATCAAGCTAAAACAAGAGGTCCATGAGAGCATCCATAAAACTGAGCCATCACCACCCAAGGTCTAACATGAAACCGATACTCACAAGGGCAGAGACAAAAGGGATGACTCACAAAGGTACTCCTAACAGGACAAAATGACAACACGCTAGCGAACGTAGGGACAAGTGTCATCACACGACCTGGTGTGGTTACCATGGCAAGTCTTCATAGGTCCTAGCCCCATACACTGGGTCACCCTAGCAACCAAATCCGAACTTCCGGCCCATCCAAGCCTCATGTGGACCCACACATCCTCTCGTGAAGACAAGGATGATGGTTTGCCATTTCAGGCCTTCTCACAGCATGTCGAGTCTATGATAGCACTCGTCCCATGTGTGAGGCACATTTATCTTACTTAGAGATTACATTCTAATCTACTTAGGTTATCACTTATTAGACTCACTTTTGACGGGTTACCTAGCAGCCACTTTGGGCGCGGCCCCCAATCGAAAGCCACTTTCCCATACGACACTAGACTATACTCGGACGAACTCAAAACCAAGGAATAGACATGGTCAGGCGAACGGAGTTCAAGAAGAGAGAAACAATCACCTGGTCAAACATGACTCAAGGGTAATCACTTAGTGACGGTACTCTAACTAGAGACCCGACCAACAACGGTCAACCACAATCATCATTCGACTCACACACACAAGGAGGATATGATCAAAACGACACTACCACAATACCATACTCAACTCGGAATCGAGGACTGAAACAGGTACCCCAAGTCAATCCATACGATAGGGTCCTATCAAACAAAGCACTCTTGCCATTTCATAATTAAAAGCGAACACAGCAATAAAACTCGCAAGGCAAT
The DNA here is from genome assembly GCF_030272615.1 of Cryptomeria japonica. NCBI lineage: Eukaryota > Viridiplantae > Streptophyta > Pinopsida > Cupressales > Cupressaceae > Cryptomeria > Cryptomeria japonica. Next base: position 511,342,841 of record NC_081415.1, on the reverse strand, counting down.
AATCAGAAAGGCAATATCTTCTCAAATTGATTTAATCATTACAAGACGATCAAGTTCTCTACAAGATCTATAACAGATTACAGTTATCTACCTCAACTAGGAATAAGTTGGTCTTGGTTTTCTAACTCTTGAAGGTTCAAGGCATCGAACAGACATATAAAGCCATAAAGAGTTTTTAAACCAATTTCATATTAATAAAATTCAGACAACCATCAATCAACTAAAATAAGATATTTAATCTCCAACAACCATCATTAACATACTGGTTCGAACTCAATCTCTACAGATTCATAATTTCAATCCTAGATGCATAATACGGATCACGGAATATAAAAATATAGAAAGAGAATCTAAATGGAGATAATCATTTCCAAGCATATCGTTTCAATTTCTACGATAAATATTTCGCTTACTTTTCAATTGCAAAAATTCACGGTTGTAGAACTTAATTAGAAAGGGTACAAAAGTCGTGAAATGAAATTGGATAATCACTAACTTATAAATTCCATTATAGAATTATTTAATATCCAAATTTACATTTAGCAAGATATTGCCTCTTAATCATAACTAAGAGCAATTTAAACTTAGCATTAAAATTAACTTTCATTAACATGATATTAAATCATATGCATTTTTTTTTGAGTGATAAAAAAAAACACATAAAAAAAACTATTTTAAAAACTTGCTTTAAACAAAAAAAAATGCATTAAAAAAAAACAGGGAAGGCGAGGCGGCCGTGCCCTAACCCTAGCCGAGTGAAAAGGGGCGGCGGCGCCCACGGTGGTGCCCGCAGGTGCCGCGGTGCCCTGCGGCCACCGCCGTGAGCTGCAGGCACCACGGTCTGCGAGAAGGGCAAGGGAACGGGGGGAGCGGCAAGGGGGACGTGCGGGGGAGAGGGGAGGAGGGGCGGGTGGAGCTCCGCTCCCCGCCCTCCAACCCCAAAACACAGTCCGAACAAAACATGCGCCCAGTCCAGTCCAAATAAAAATAACAACGCACAATTTGTAAAACACAAAATACGTTTAAAATTTCGTTGAACACACAGTTCGATGATAAAATTAAATGTATATTTCTCTTTCCCTCATTTCCAAACACCACTAGGTTTTCAAACACCCACAAACAGGGTAAAAAACTGAGGAATAACAAAACCCCAACGATTTGAAGATTATCAATGAACATTTCTTCAACAAAACCCATACTTGGGTAAAATGGATAATAAACTAAATAACTCAACCATTATTCTCAATAACATCTAAATTCTAACAAAGAGTTCAAATTGAGAGCACCCAAGGGAGATTTACACCAAAAATTCATCAAGAACAGCCATTTCCAATTCATATCCAAAAATTAAATCTGAAAACAATCAAAAGATTGGATTTTGGCAACAAGCAACCACTTTCATAAGAACGAGGAAGAACAAATACGGTAAATCCTACCTTCATACGCATTCCTGGAGTAGCTGAAGGAGAGCCCACCTATCAGATCCAGCAAAATTCCTTCCCAAACCTCCAAAATCTTTCCAACAAAAATCTTCTCCAAAAATGTCCATTCCTCCATTTTTCCCCAAATTTGGGTTATATGGAAGAGTTGACCCAAAAATTCTATTTTTGGGAATTAAAATTTTTATTTAAAAATAATTCTCAAAATTAATCCTTTCCTCACTATACAACAAATTAAACTTGCCTTTCAATTCAAAAAAATCAATTTCTTATTTAATCAAATTTAGCCGTTCTAATTTAATAATCCAACAGAATACAGTCAATCTATTGCGATAATAAAAACAAAACTTTCTTTTTCGACAGCATATATAAAATGGATTAAATATTCAAGATCAGTCATTTAATCGAATTTACTCCCAATTAAAAACAGACAATTCATATCAACGAAAATCGCATAACGAATTCCCGATTAATTTAACCCATAATCTTCTATGCACAAACGCATATTAAAACAAGATAATTACTAAGGACTAGTTAAACAATTTAACCAAACACACCAAGCACGCAAACCGAGAAGGCCAACCAAACAGACGACTCGCAAACCCAAACAAGAAGGGATTACCGACGACGACTAGCGATGCTCACTTGAGCACGACAAAGGTCGACTAGGGTCTTACGACCACCTAATCCAACTCTAAGGATTAACAGAGGTACATTCAAACCTGCACATCCAGGTGAAGACGAACCTCGCACTCATGCGACTTCGTACCTGAAATCTCCTGCAACCAAAGATCATACATGCATACATATATAGAATTTAATGAAAGTGTCAGCTCAATATTAATACCACAAAATAGGTACACAAAACAACTTGCATACAACTAGTGTGAAACCACATCAATAGCTATGCGTAAAATCAACATCTGACCATAAAATAATATTACGATAAACTAATCAAGATTAAACCAAGGTTAGAAATAGATTACAGTAGGGGTACTACATAAACTCATTATCATGCTGTCATAACTACTCATTACTATGATATATATATATATATATATATATATATATATATATATATATATATATATATCCCTGCATCTAAAAATATACTCAATGGATAAACTCATTATCATATATCATAGTAATGAGTAGTTATGACAGCATGATAATGACTCAGCATGATAATGAGTTTATCATAGTAAATAGTTAATCAACATCATAATGCCTTTTATATACATATATCCCTTTTTTTTTTTTAAAGTATCCATTGAGTATATTTTTAGATGCAGGGATATATATATATATATATATATATCATAGTAATGAGTAGTTATGACAGCATGATAATGAGTCAGCATGATAATGAGTTTATAACAACTCATTACTAACTACTCATTACTATGATATATATATCATAGTAATGAGTAGTTATAAACTCATTATCATGCTGTCATAACTACTCATTACTATGATATATATATATATCCTTGCATCTAAAAATATATATCATTACTATGTTATATATATATATATATATATATCTCCCTGCATCTAAAAATATATATCATTACTATGATATATGTATATAAAAGGCATTATGATGTTGCTTAACTATTTACTATGATAAACTCATTATCATGCTGTCATAACTACTCATTACTATGTTATATATATATATATATATATATATATATATATATATATATATATATATATATATATATATATATATATATATATATATATATGTATGTATGTATATATATATATATATGTATGTGTATATATATATATATGTATGTATGTATATATATATATATATATATATATATATATGTATGTATGTATGCCTTTTATATACATATATTATATACTATGATAAACTCATTATCATGCTGTCATAACTACTCATTACTATGATATATATATATATATATATATATATCCCTGCATCTAAAAATATACTCAATGGATACTTTAAAAAAAAAAAGGGATATATGTATATAAAAGGCATTATGATGTTGCTTAACTATTTACTATGATAAACTCATTATCATACTGTCATAACTACTCATTACTATGATATATATATATATATCATTGCATCTAAAAATATACTCAATGGATACTTAAAAAAAAAAAAGGGATATATGTATATAAAAGGCATTATGATGTTGCTTAAGTATTTACTATGATAAACTCATTATCATGCTGTCATAACTACTCATATCATAGTAATGAGTATATATATATATATATATATATATATATATCCATGCATGCTTAACTATATACTATGATAAACTCATTATCATGCTGTCATAACTACTCATTACTATGATATATATATATATATATATATATATATATATATATATATATATATATATATATATATATATATATATATATATATATATATATCATAGTAATGAGTAGTTATGACAGCATGATAATATATGTATATAAAAGGCATTATGATGTTGCTTGTAGTACCCATACCCTAACCTAATTCTAATCTTGGTGTAATCTTGGTTAGTTTATCTTAATATGATGTTATAGTCAGATGTTGATTTAACGCATAGCTATTGATGTGGTTTTCACACTAGTTGTATGCAAGTTGTTTAGTGTACCTATTTCGTGGTATTAATATTGAGCTGACGCTTTCATTAAGTTTATATATGTATGCATGTATGACTCTTGGTTGCAGGAGATTTTGGGTACAACGTCGTATGAGTACGAGGTTCGTCTTCACCTGGATTGCAGGTTTGAGTGTACCTTTTTATCCTTAGAGTTGGATTAGGTAGTCGTAAGACCCTAGTTGACCTTAGTCGTGCTCCAGTGAGCATCGTCAGTCGTCGTCGGTGTTTCCTTTTTGTTTGGGTTTGCGAGTCGTCTGTTTGGTTGACCTTCTCGGTTTGCATGCCTGGTGTGTTTGAATAAATTGATTAATTAGTCCTTAATAATTATCTTGATTAAATATGTATTTGTGCATTAGAGATTAATGGACTAGATTAATCAGGATTCCGTTATGCGATTTTCGTTGATATTGGATTGCTCATTTTTAATTGGGAGTAAATTCGATTAAATGACTGATTTTGAATATTAAATGCATTTTATATATGCTGTTGAAAAGAAAGTTTTGTATTTTATCGCAATAGACCAAATTGTATTCTGTTGGATTCTGAAATTTGAAAGGTTAAATTTAATTTAATGAGGAAATCAATTTTGGATTGAAAAGGCAAGTCGATTTGTTGTGGTAATTAGAAAAGGATTAAATTTTGAGAATTATTTTGTAAATAAGAATTTTAATTCCAAAAATGGAATTTTTAGTCAACTCTTCCATATAACCCAAAATTTGGGGAAAAATGGGGGAGGGACATTTTTGGAGAAATTTTGGTTGGAAAAGATTTTGGAGAGGAAAGTTGAGGATTTTGGATGGAGAAGGAGGGTTTTTGGTAGCTGGAGATTGGGACTCTTCAGCAGATCTTGCCAGGAACGCGAGATCAGGTACGATCTAAATTGTAAAGATTGAATTTTAGTCTTGGTTTTGGACATATGGGTTTTGATCCATGCTTATTGCTTATGATCTCCAAGAAAACAATTTGATTGTCCATTATGTGTTTGGCTGGAAATTTTAATTGAGGTGTGTTATTCCTCATTGCTGTTTGGGTGTTTGTAAACCCCTTTTTGTGTTTGGAATGGATGAATACCATCAACAAACTTCATACCAAAATATGTTCATTGAAATCGGATCTTATAGCAAATTCTGTTTTGTTGAAAAAAAAGAGAGAAAGTTTGAACTGTGTTTTAATTAATAGCACTGTGTTAAATGCATATTATCGAACTATGCGTTTTTATTTTTTTAAATGAACTGTGTGTTCAAATTAAAATTTAAAACGTATTTTTTTATGGACTGTGCGTATGTTTTTAAACCCTGGTTTGGGGTTGGAGGGCAGGGAGCGGAGCTCCACCCGCTCCTCCTCCCCTCCCCCACACGTCCCCCCTTCTCCTCCGTTCCCATTTCCGTGGTGGTCTGCGTGCAATGTTGCCTGTGGCTCACGGCGGTGGCCGTAGGGGCCGCGGTGGCCGTAGGGCACCGCGGCACCTGCGGGCACCACCGTGGCGCCGCCCACGAGTCTCCCCCATGCCTGCGGCTAGGGTTAAGGCACGGCCCGCCCTCGCCCTTTTGTTATATGCGTTTTTTCTTAAAACATAGTTTTTAAAAATGGTTTTTTTTTAATGTATTTTTTTTAAGTATTAAAAAAAAAATGCATATGGTACTTAATATCGTTTTAATGTAAATGATTTTTAATGCTAAGTTTTAATTGTTCATAATTATGATTAAGAAGGCAATATCATGATAAATGTTAATTTGGTGTTGATTAATTTTATAACGGAGTTTATAGGTTAATCACTATTCAATGTCATTTCGTGACTTATGCCCTCTGTCTAATTAAGTTTTACAACTGTTATTTCGCAATTGAATATTGTTGTTTATATTCTGATTGATCTTGGATTAATAAATCTAGATCTTACCTTCTAGCTGATTAGAGCATTTGGCTATTTAAGGTAGTATTGTTTAAAATCACAATAGAGAATAATATGTTATTGGAAAATCGTTGAAATACGATGTAGTTACTAATTGATGATGTTAAATATTATCGTAGAACATATCATTTGAGTAATTGAGAAGTAAGTGAATTATTTATCGTTGGGTGTTTGAATTGAAACAATATGCATTGGAAATGATTATCTCCATTTAGATTCTCCTTCTACATTTTTATTTCCGTAATCCGTATAATGCATCTGGGCTTGAGAAATAATAAGAAACTGTAGAGGTCGGTTTTAGACCAGTATGTTAATGATGTTTGTTGGAGATTAAATATCTTAATTGATAGATTAATGGTTGTCTGAGTTTTATTAATATGAATTTGGTTTAAAAACTCTTTATGGCTTTATATGTCTATTCGATGCTTTGAACCTTCAAGAGTTAGAAAACCAAGAACAACCTATCCCTAGATGAGGTGGATAACTGTAAGCTGATTTAGATCTTGTAGAAAACTTGATCGACTTGTAATGATTAAATCAATTTGAGGAAATATTGTCTTTTCTGATTATTGCCTTGCGAGTTTAATTTTTGTATTCGCCTTTAATTATGAAATGGCATGTTTTGCTTTGTTTAGTAGGACCCTGTCGTATGGATTGACTTGGGGTACCTGTTTCAGTCCTCGATTCCGAGTTGACTGTTGTATTGTGGTAGTGTCGTTTTGATCATATCCTCCTTGTGTGTGAGTCGAATGATGATTGTGGTTGACTGTTGTTGGTCGGGTCTCTAGTTAGAGTACCGTCAGTAAGTTATTACTTTTGAGTCATGTATGACCTGATGATTGTGTATCTCTTCTTGAACTCCGTTTGTTAGACCATGCCTATTCCTTTGGTTTGAGTTCATCTGAGTTTAGTCTAGTGTCGTATGGGAAAGTGGCTTTCGATTGGGGGCCGCGCCGAAGGTGGCTGCTGGGTAACCCATCGAAAGTGAGTCTAATAAGTGTTAACCTTTAAGTAGATTAGAATGTAATCTCTAAGTAAGATAAATGTGCCTCACACATGGGACGAGTGCTAACACAGACTCGACATGCTGTGAGAAGGCCTGAAATGGCAAACCACCATCCTTGTCTTCACGAGAGGATGTGTGGGTCCACATGAGGCTTGGATGGGCCGGAAGCTTGGATTAGGTTGCCAGGGTAACCCAGTGTATGGGGCCGGGACCTATGAAGACTTGCCATGGTAACCATACCAGGTCATGTGGTGACACTTGTCCCTACGTTCGCTAGTGTGTTGTCGTTTTGTCCTGTTTTGAGTACCTTTGTGAGTCGTCCTTTTGTGAGTGTCAATTTCATGTTAGACCTTGGGTGGTGATGGCTCAGTTTTATGGATGCTCTCATGGACCTCTTGTTTTAGCTTTGATTATGTTCAGCCGGATCCTATTCTTCTCAGGGATCGTTTATGTATTAATGGACCGATGTGGTCGTTTGTATATTTTTTATATTTCGCCTTGATGGCCGGATTGTAAATGATGTAACCTCTTGTATTCTTAACTTTATTAATTATCCGAGGGGTCTTGCAGTTGAGCAGACCCGGAGATGTAGCCCTTTAGGGGTGAACTCTGAGATCATTATGGTGTTATGTGATGTATTCTCTTATGTTTCCTTTATTCAACTTTATCATGTATGATTAACTTATGTTAAAATGGTTAAGTGAATGAATGGAATTAACCTTAAATGTTTATATGCAGTTCTTTCTTGAATGTCATGTTGATCGAATGCATAAGTGGTTTAGATGAGATGTGTCGTAGATGCATGTAGGTAATCATCTTTTGAAATGCAATAAATTGGAGTATGAAAGAATGTATCTTAGAGCAATGGATTATATTCAGTTGTTGTTAAGAAATTTAAGTATGCTTGAAAAGATCTCATATGTCTTTGATGAAATTCTAGTGTGATAGAATATTAGAGGTATGGCTTGTATTTTTAATGAAAAGATTGAATGAAGATTATGAATAGATCTTATGGATGAATCTTCGTTTGTGATTTATATTTCCCTCTTTTGAAAGGAATTATCCTGATTATGAATTATCTCGTTATTAAGATATTCAGCTATTTGGATTAATTGTGTGAGTTAGGTGAATGGTGAAATTTAAGTAATCTCGTTGGGAAACTCTTTAGGTGTTAGTTGGTGTCTTCCGCTATGTAAACTGAATCTTTGATATCTTGTTGCATCTTATGTGTTGTAACTTTAAAAAAAAAAAAAAAAAAAAAAAATTGCACTCTATTCTTGTGTTATGGCTTAATCCCTTCGGAGTTTCCTGGCGGGGCATTACATTGCTTAACTATTTACTATGATAAACTCATTGTCATGCTGTCATAACTCCTCATTACTATGAGATATATATATATATATCATTATCATGCATATATATCATATATATCATTATGATGTTGCTTAACTATTTACTATGATAAACTCATTATCATGTTGACTCATTATCATGCTGTCATAACTACTCATTACTATATATATATATATATATATATATATATATATATATATATATATATATATATATATATATATATATATATATATATATATATATATATCCCTGCATCTAAAAATATACTCAATGGATAAACTCAATGGATATATATAAAAGGGATATATGTATATAAAAGGCATTATGATGTTGCTTAACTATTTACTATGATAAACTCATTATCATGCTGACTCATTATCGTGCTGTCATAACTACTCATTACTATGATATATATATATATATATATATATATATATATACTCAATGGATAAAGTCAATGGATACTTTAAAAAAAAAAAAAAGGGATATATGTATATAAAAGGCATTATGATGTTTCTTAACTATTTACTATGATAAACTCATTATCATGCTGTCATAACTACTCATTACTATGATATATATATATATATATATACTCAATGGATAAACTCAATGGATATATATAAAAGGGATATATGTATATAAAAGGCATTATGATGTTGCTTAACTATTTACTATGATAAACTCATTATCATGCTGTCATAACTACTCATTGCTATGATATATATATATATATATATATATATATATATATCCCTGCATCTAAAAATATACTCAATGGATAAACTCAATGGATATATATAAAAGGGATGTATGTATATAAAAGGCATTATGATGTTGCTTAACTATTTACTATGATAAACTCATTATCATGCTGTCATAACTACTCATTGCTATGATATATATATATATATATCCTGCATCTAAAAATATACTCAATGGATAAACTCATTATCATGCATATATATATATATATATATATATATATATCCCTGCATCTAAAAAAAATACTCAATGGATACTTTAAAAAAAAAAAAAAGGGATATATGTATATAAAAGGCATTATGATGTTGCTTAACTATTTACTATGATAAACTCATTATCATGCTGTCATAACTACTCATTACTATGATTATATATATATATATATATCCCTGCATCTAAAAATATACTCAATGGATAAACTCATTATCATGCTATATATATCATTATCATGCATATATATCATAAACTACTCCTATGTATTGATATAAAGTTTTCCCTTAACAACAATGTTGAATACTGCTCTGATTTATTTCATTCATGGCTACAATAATCTCAATTATATTTGTGACAACTACATGGAGGCATTATGATGTTGCTTAACTATTTACTATGATAAACTCATTATCATGCTGACTCATTATCATGCTATCATAACTACTCTTTACTATGATAAACTCAATAATATTGCTAGATTGTCTCAAGGCATATGGATATACTTTATGTCATTTATAAAGCTATTCAAGATACATCTCATTCTTCTAATGTTAATGCTTTAAAGACCTTTGATTAATTCCCTTTGAAGTCTTTCTCAAGTTATGTGACTGTGACTTCTTTAAACATGTATGATTGTGTACTTAAATTGTGATATGGAAAGCTCTATTTTTTATCTATGCTATGTGTTGAACACATTAGATACTCTATTTATTGTCATTTTGGGATTGTACTAGTACATTGTATGTTGTATTATCCACATTGTCATGCCTATTATTTTGAATATTCTTACTATAATGGGCTATCATTTGCTACATTCACTGTCTATAACAGTGGGATTGGTCTTCATGCCTATGCTACTACAAAGATCTTTTGCTACTCTTAGACCTAAAGATGTCATTATCTTGAGATTATATTATGCCTTTGTCTCCTCTGTTATTAGTTTTATGGGGACTATGATAGGACTACATATGATAGCAATAAATCTACCATTGCTTTGTGCAGTATATCACTTCGTTTGACTTTCTTCATATTGTTTAACATTGACTTTCCTTGACTGCTATTCTATGAGGGAAATAGCTCTAGTTGTAATATGTTTAATAGTAGATTGCAACTTATTGCCTTTGTAATTGCACTGCACATTAGTTATCTTCTACTTTCTAATGAATATGTTGTTTTCATTGTTACAATGATCTTTGATAATGATGCTCATTTATATTCATTTCCTTTAGTCAAAGACTGTTGACTGTAGATGTATCATTCGTCCCTATAATGAATGCTATAGTTATTTTGAATGATTTGATCTTGGTATATCATTGTGTATTGATAGTATCAATTTTTCATGACCTCCTTGTTGATTCTTGATCCCACCTATTCTTCATGAGCCGTTATTAGAATCTTTGATGAACTGCCCTATCATTCTTATTAGCCTGAGGATTGTTATGTTGTAGCTACTCTTTGGACACTTTTGTGATGGTTGTAGTCACTTGTTAGATATCTAATGTAGTCTTATTCATTGTTGTATGTTCTCTCATTGAATGACAACTTTTACTATTATTCAGTGAGAGTAAATGGGACCATGTATACTATTTTATTCATTATTTAAGATGATATTAGAGTCTTCTCATGAGTGATAACTTTTATGTTGAGCTCTACCCTTGTGGGAGCCCATTTTAACCCACATACATGATATTTCTAAAATGAAAACCTGTATCTGCACATGAAGCAAACAAGTTAGATAAAAACATGGTTCTTGGTGATATCTCATGGCATTTTTTCTGCATTGATTTGATTTGATTTTCTAATATAGCCGTGTAGGCATACTAGGAGTAGCATTGTGCATGAAGGAGTGAAAGGAATGACCTAAAGCTCTAACAAAACCATTTATCTCTATGTTTGAGCTCCTCTTATGGAGTGGACAGCGAGGTTCTCTAATCAACAAAATTGATCGAGAGACTCTTCTTCAGAACTCATCAACCTATCCAAGCAATGATGGGTTCTTTCTTTCCCTTCTTCATACATTCTTTTGTTTCTTTTTGTGTTTGTATTTCTATGATCAGTGTGATCTTTTCTCAGCTACTCCCATGGCTTGTGTGGGATCTTGTAAATAGTTTACTTTTTATAAATAAAAATGTATTACATGCAGATGTTTTATTCATGTATATATTTCTTGATTCAAACATTGCACATTGGAAATAAGATACTTGTATGACATACATATTTATTTATAAAAATGAAAGTTTTGGAAGAATTTTGTGGACCTTTTATCTGCAATACATAAGACCTGTAATAGGTCACCAAAATTTTAGATGTGATAAAATTTTGTTAACAAGAACATCACCAAGCAACATGAATTCCTCTGCAATCACCGCAACAAACTAAAAATATACTTGTGAAGTTCCAAAGCATGAACCATCCGAACTGAGGACACACACAAACATCCCAAACACTCTCCAAAATCCACACAACATAAAGAATCAATTCCAGAGGAACACAAACCAAAAAATCACATCTCTCCAATATAGAACCAACCATCACACCAGATCACAAATTTACCTTTAAGTAGGTATCAAGTGACATTTTCAAATGACCACTTTTTTCCCCTTACATGCATAATGGATCTCACAATGTAAATCATTACTGCCTAGAAGACAAAACAATAGCTATAAGTAGCTAAGTCGCTTATAGACATAATTAAAAAATAAAAATTGAAATATGATGTACCATTTAGGATTTGTGGATGCATGAAGCTAGGTATAATAGCTACTAGTATCCTTACCCTACTATTTCCCCATCATTTCAATTTCATTCAAACTTACAAGCTACCTTGAACAATAACTTGTGTTGTTTTAGTCAATTTCACAGGACATAATTGTTACAAATTTTGTCCCACTTTATAATATTCTAGGAAAGTCTCTTAGGTCTAATTTATTGTATAGACGAATTACATGACTTATTCAAACAAATGTTTGCATCAAAATATTTTTCAAATATTATAATATATTTTACAATGTATAAATTTTACATAATATGTCGAATAATAATTACTACTTATGGAAGACATAATTAACTTTTTCTTGAGACCAACTAGACACTTTTTTCTACCACTTTCTATATATATATATATATATATATATATATATATATATATATATATATATATATATATATATATATATATATATATATATATATATATATATATATATATATATATATATATATATATATATATATATATATATATATATATATATATATATATATATATATATATATATATATATATATATATATATATATATATATATATATTAAACATATAGTTGGAATGTAATTTCATCTATTTAACACACAAACCAAATCTTATAAATAAAACCAATCAAGGAATTACCCCCAAAAGCAATCTCAACATTTGCCAAATGTTGCATATTCCTTGATATTGACCCATTTTAGACATTCATATAACATAACCTAGTTTTTCAAATTCAAATTCTTTCTAATATAAAAAAATAGTACTTTAACAAAAAAAAAGAAAAAACAATTTGCATAATATGCAATATAATATTCTAATTAATGACTAAAGATGGAGGAAATAGGAAACTAAATCATGGATTTAGCTTCTTCCAACATCCAAT